>NC_133223.1:2122874-2422874 GCF_040436345.1 Pagrus major | reverse complement strand
AGATATATGTAGCCCATGTTTCCACTAATTATTTTTTATGCCCTGTTTAGGAACCGATCGGCAGAACCGAAATTTATTTTTTCACGGGTACCCAGTACTTGACATTAAGTACTTGGTTCTAAACAGAGTTTAGTATCAGGCCATTTCCTAACAGAAAACAGCAGAAGACGCAGTGACTTTGATGAGCCTACTGATGTTGCCAGGCAACCAGTGGAGACACTTCACAGAATGCGTTAAGTGTTTGTCAACCTTCAGCACACTCCACCTAAAACCAAATGTCATTTGAGGAAAGATAAGCATATTTCCAAAAAATGTTGAACAGTCCTTTAAATGACTACAGTCTACTTAGGATACTGTATATTAGCCTACAAGTTATTAAAGCAATGTGTTGTATATCATAATGTTAATATTTCTTTTGCTGGGTTAAGTGTGATTTTAAATCTCAAAGCAACTGGGGGTTTTCTTTCTCTCAGTTTTATAAAACCTCCTCCACATAATTCCTTTATCCCCGAAGTCAGTGCCTTTCTGCATAAATTAGCCTACTTGTTTCACCGGGTATTACAGTAAATGGCTTTACTGTGACTACCTAAACATTACATCCAATCAGCTCTTCCCTGATTTGTCTCATTCTTCACATAGTCGGAGTCTACCGTGATCCACTGGTGGCAGTCAGTTCTCCACCTGTCTGTCTCTACAGCAACTCTGATGAAATTTACAATAGTGGATAATGAAAACATAGTCTTCTTGCAAAATAATGTATGTTTTAACCAGTGGATTGAACTGACCTCGTTCATCCGGCGCGGTAGTCGACGGCATTGTAAACAAAAACAGGAAGCGCTGCCCAAATACTTTGTCAATTTGTTTCCGACACAGCTCTGAAAGTCAGAAATAGACTCACCGTTTATATTTACCAAAAGTATGACAAGACTTTTATATCGTGCTAAAATGATCTTACCTAACACAGATGCTCCATCTCAGTTTCCCTCCTCAACTCTCAGTACGACAAACAACCACACTTTACACTATTTAATCACGTGTATCCACTCCCACAATCCTCTAAACCATCACATTAAAGGTGGATTTCTTAATTCAGATGTTTTGTACGTTTCTAAGACTGTAATTTTCTCACATTCCGTCTCTTGGAAGGTCTGCCTTTTCTGCTTCGTTGCACTCTCAAATGTTCGAGAGAGAAAAAAATTGAAGGACTGTTGTACATCCTCTACATGGCTGGCTTCACATGTTAGACTGCACTACTGTTTTTACTTAATTTTACTATCTGGGTAGAAGTATGTGTTACAGCCCTGAAACAGGGGAGAAATAATCACAACAGTGATGAAGCGTCTTTTCCTCTGCTCCTAGTTTACTGCAATTCTTTGTACATAAACAAATACAAAAATATAAACATGTTCAACACAATAATGTACATTCTGTCTGAATTACAATATTACAGTATTAATAGTATTCTTCAGAAATAAACATCTTACTTTGAATCACGAAGTATTCTTGAAGTCCACAAAACTAACTCACAGTCACTTTAGTTTCATTTAAAAGTGCATAACATACTGCAAACAAAGTATTCTTAAAGTCCACAAAACTCACAGTCACTTTAGTTTCATTTAAAAGTGCATAACATACTACAAATTCAGCACAGAAGTTTCTTGGTAGCAAGAACATTTTACTCCTCTCGGCAAAACATAACTTAAACATATACAAAACTTCACCATAACATTTTCCCAATGATCTTAACATATTAACAAGCGGTTACATACACATATGCTATTAACAACATACCTGAAACAGGGGAGAAATAATCACAACAGTGATGAAGCGTCTTTTCCTCTGCTCCTAGTTTACTGCAATGAGAAAAAATACCGCTAATCCCCCAGATATGTGGGTGGAGCCAGAAGCAATCGATCTCAGAGTCTTAGATCAAGATCACTCTATAGATCATAGATCAACACTACTTATGCTTAAATTTAAGAATACAGAATGAATGTAAACAATATCAAATAAACACTTTTTTTTAGCGTTTTAACCCATTTTCAACTCTTATGAATAATCCTCTTTACCTCAACACAGATCTCAGAGTCTTAGATCAAGATCACTCTATAGATCACAGATTTTAATATTATTACAGACCATGAATTTGTCATTTTAATCTGCAACAAAGTATAAGTGTATTAGCTTTTCAACCTGTCACATATGGAAGTCGACTTATCCCAGAAAGAGACAAAAAAAAGATGTTAAGAATGACAAAAATAAACACTCAACAAATTTTAATTTACAAGGTAGAACAAAAACTAAGCCACATTTTGAAGTACTTAACACAAATGCCAAAATTGTGTCAAAATTATGACTTTTTACCTTAATAAATTTCAACTTCCTACATTTTTCATTTACGATCTAATATTCTAAATGATAACACATCATAATACTGACTTATAGCTTACATTTTTGACTGAAAAAGTATTTTTTTCTATATTATTGTTATGTCACTTTTGGTATAATAAATGTGTGATTTTTATTTAAAAATTTAGATTTTTAAGTAGTATTAAGGGGCGGCCGGCCAATAGAGGGCAACAGGACACCGCCCTCCTTGAGCCAATTTCTTCATAAATTATTAAACTATACAAGTTTTCATAACAATGTGTCCCGTTTCTGAATACCTTAGTCAAATCAGTTGTAGCAGCAAGCAATGTATGTGCCTTTAGATTGATAGACCTTTTACACACTTCCGCATTTTTTGACCGGAAATATGTAGACGACGTGTAAAGCAACTTCCGCTTTCTATGGAGAATGGCGGAAGCAAGAAACAAAAGTTTCTGCAGTGTACCGGGCTGTTCTTGCTCTGCCCAAAAACAGCCGTATCTTTCTTTTCATTCTTTCCCGGTTGACAGCGATGTTAGAAGCAAATGGATTCAGGCGATCCGGCGGGAGGAAGGGCCAAATTTCGTCATTAAGAAGGGGAGCACGTATGTCTGTAGCAGACACTTCACGTCTGAGGATTACATCTTGGGCTGCAGTGTTAGCCACTTAATACCCGGGGCTGTTCCCAGTCTTTTCCCTTGGAACAACTTTACATCTCATCCGAAAAGAGAGTCTGATTATGAGAGATCCAACAAGCGGCTGTCTGTGCTGTCTTTGACGGCCCAGAACAACGAAATAGCGACGAAGGGGGCGAAACTCGACCACGACTATGCAACGCCGCCCCCACCAGGTGAAAGATTGTACCTCGAGTATGCCAGAATGTGTTATGTTGTGCTGTGTGATGTTGTGTGGTGTTGTGTTAAACTTGATTACAGACTCAGGTCCATAAACAAGACACATAGTACAAAACCAGACAACACAATACCTGTGATAAAAGATGATGAGAGCTAAAAGTTCATATTTTATAACAATCATCATAATAGATTATTAGATGACATTACAGCTACTGAATACTTAGGTATTATCTCACTGTAGGAATGAAGGGCTGAATTAGTTTCTGTCTTTCTTTTCAATCACTGTAGGTGTTCGTGATGAGGCAGTGGGTTATATCCAGGACTTGGAAGCCAAGCTGAAGGAGGTAGCCCTACCATCCCCTGCCCTCTTCAGCCGATATTGTGCGTCCGACGACCAGCTACGATTTTACACAAAATTTCCATTGCACCATCTGCTTCTCGATTGGCCTACTGGAGCAAGGCAAAGAGGATAGGTGAATCAGACATTACACCCAGCCCCTCTCGTAGGATGCTATTAATCGATGAGTTTCTATTGTACTCTATGCGAGTAGTGGTTGGGATAAAAGAGCAGCTCATTGCTGACATGTTTGAGGTCAGTGTAGCAACCGTGAGTCGAGTCACTATCACCTGGGCCAACTATCTCTTCCTGATGCTGGGGTCACTTCCTCTCTGGGTGTGCATGGACAAGGTGAAGTCTGTCATGCCAGCAAAATTTAAGATGCACTGTCCCAATGTCCGTGTGATACTGGACTGCACTGAAATTGCTGTGGCGACTGCCTCTTCACTAACATTGCAATCAGAAATGTTCTCCTACTACAAAAACAGGACGACCTTGAAGGGACTGATCGGAGTCGCTCCCAATGGTTTGGTAACGTTTGTCTCGCCCCTGTACACTGGAAGCATCTCTGACAAGGAGATAACAAAGATCAGTGGAATCCTTCCCTTACTTGAGCCAGGTAACGAAGTGATGGCTGACAAAGGCTTTCTCATTGAAGATCTACTTTCTAATGTTGGAGCAAAACTCATCATTCCACCCTTCAAACGTTCAGCTCAATTTACAAGAGAGCCATCGCCCGTCTCAGGATAGTAGTTGAGAGGGTAATAGGCAGAGTTAAGTCCAACCATATCTAGGACTCACCTGTACCACTCACTCTGATGGGCACTGTCAACCAGATCTGGCACAACTGTTGTGTTATGGTTAATTTTCAAGGACCTTTGTCCTATGAAGAATAAGTTGCTGAGAGGATCAACAGCCCCAGCAACCAACAAAAATTATACATTTGAATGTAGTTATGAGCATTTTTTCAAAGATGTACATGTTGTATATTTTTATATATAAATGTTGTGGTTCAGTGTAACAGAAATGAGCAATAATCCAACAGAAAGTAACACTTAATGTAATATAAATGTATTTACCTGTAATTATTTAATCAGAATGTGTGAAAATAAACCTTCAGATGAGATGATTTGTCAATAAATTAATTGGTGAATAGGTTGCTGAGAGGATCAACAGCAAATGATAAATTTGAATGTGAACATATTGACTAAGTAGTTTTGAGCATTTTTTTTTCAAAGATGTACATGTTGTATATTTTTATATATAAATGTTGTGGTTCAGTGTAACAGAAATGAACAAAAATCTAACACAAAGTAACCTGTAATTATTTCATCAGAATGTGTGAAATTTTACCTTCCGATAAGATGCTTTGTCAATAAATTAATTGGTGCCCAGATCAGTACTGTTATGCATGTCAGTTATGTTACCTCATAATAAATTATAATGGTCAACTTACTTTGAATCCTTTACTTTCCTCGAAATGAACCAACAACAACTGATTAAACAACTGATTTATTGAATCAATTCACCACATTTCACAGTCAGTAGGTAAGTGGGAGCATCATCATTTTGGGCCTTGTGTGCCATGAGCAAGGTGTTATGCTGTAGACAGGTAGATGAACATGAACTGATTCGATAAACATCAACATTTTGATTTTATACTGTGCAAAGATGAAAATCAACTAATTAATTAGTTAATATGTAAAATATAAAATTAGTAAAAACAAAAGATTAATTAAAATTATTCACAGTAAATTACATCAGACATATATTGAGAGTCCTAAACAGTTCAGTGTGATTCCAAGTAAACATTCATGTATGTGTTGTAGTAGAAAAGGTCTAATTTGTCCTTCATTTTGATTATGAATGAATCATCTCGCCAAATTCTTTCAACAGACAAACTTGTCTGTGTGTCTGTGACAAAGTCACACCACTCTAGGCCGGTTACTGCTAACTGTCTATAATAATAATAATTGTTCTATGAAAGTTTTGTGGCGCTGAAATGCTGCCATATAACATTTCATTAGGGGGTTGACAAATAGTAAGTCATAACCATTGAAATCAGCATTATAGTTTCAAAGCAACATTAAAATGACTATAAATTATCACCTGAATATGCCTGGTACAATGTGGAGCTAAGACCACTCTAGCCCACCGTTGTTGGCTTTTGCACCACCACGTCATTCACAGGTTCAGGATGGATTCCCTTAAAATTTAGAATAAAATGTGATCGCTTTTGCAGGATGTGCTATGACTGTGTGTGTGTGGATCAGTACTTAAACACCTGTCCTTAAATAATGTGAAAACAAAGTAAATACACAACATGATCGTGAAAATAACGCTCTAAATGAAAATATTCTACTCTTGATTTCACTTATCTTACACCCACCTGTGTTCTCGGTCTACGTCAGTGTTGTAAATCACTTGTGCAGGCCAGGGGTGGTGGAACAGTCGGCAAACTGAGCTGCGAATAGTGTGCAGTCTGGTAAAGGAGGGCTACTACGTGGTTGCAGAAGCCTTTACCAGCTACGCAGCTGCAAGAATAAGCCATCAAACTTCCACTGTCAGTGGCCAGTGATATCTACACACAACAAAAGATAATAATTATATATAATATCATAACATTGCATCACTGTCAACAGTAACATGAAGTAAAAGCCTATAGAGAGAGATGAAATAGAAGTATGGAAAGAGATGAAAGAAAAAGAGCTAAGTCAAGGCTGTGACTTTTGCTGGAAAATATATTTTGTCCCTCTCTAATCAAATAACATAAAACGCAGCACTCCTGGGGGCTAGCAAGGCCACACAAACAAACAAGAGTGTGTGTGAACTTTTCCACACTTCTAGCTGTGTAAGAACTCCGTAGAAAGAGCTGCAACTGCAGCAAGTGCACAGAAGTACTGCAACGGCAGCAAGAACAGTAGGCAGCAATAAGAACCTGGAGCTTATGCCAACTGGCAACTGGCACTCTCTATGGTCAAACCTCTAGTTTGTGAGGCTCCTCGTTCTTCTTCATGGATTTGAAGCATCTAGCCCTCACAAAAACCTGCCCATCTAGTACATTTGATACTAGGGATGTAACGGTTACCGGTGTCACGGTAAACCACGGTAAAATTCCCGACGGTGAAGGTTACCGTTTAAGTTTTAATTACCATGGTAACCGCCGCGGTCGATAACCACGGTGTGGAAAACTCGCGAGATACTTTATCCAAGTCTCCCTACGCAGGCGCAGCGTGCAACGTGCGCTTGTTATGTAGTGAAGAAGACATGGCTGAGGGAGGATGTGATAATAGCGGCCCTCAAGGCATTTTTCCGCCTTCAAAGAGAACCAAATCTGAAGTCTGGGCGTATGATTTGACACGTTATCTGAACCGCTTATTAATTGTAGATTTTACTTTTTAAAGTCGACCTAATAATTCCCCAAACATTGATGCAGAGCTGCAGTGAGGAGGATTTGAGACAAACACGTACTGGGCGGACTGAGTTAGTGAATGCAAACTGACTGAGATGACTGACTTTCATCTCAGCTCCGTTCACCGGAGCAGCATCTACCTGTGGCTCAGCAGCCATTAGACCAATCAGATTGACCGAGTCCACTGACGACAGACGAGCAAGCAGACAGAGACAGACAGCCAATATATATATAAGTAATATCAGAAATATATAATACTTGTGGATTATTTGTAGAATAGACTATATATAAAGAATAATATAAAATGGTGAATATAACAAGTGTTTAGAGATAAGAGCCAAAATAGAGCGTTCATAATTAATTTAACAATAATCCTTTTTGTTTTGATCTAAAAGATTATCCAACCTGTTTCACACAAAAGTGATATGATCTAGATTGTGAGTTTTGTGATCTGTTGGTTGCACCCTTAGTATTAAGTAACAATGACAGTAATAATTAATAATGACATTTTCTATTCATTTTTTTCACAGAGAGGGTCTGCTGGCCAATCGAGTGCTACTGCCAGTACATCTCATTCTACCTCTGTAACGCAGACATTACAGGACGCGTTTCAAAAACAGGCTGCTTATACCCTAAGCCTTTTAATATATAATAAATCTATTTAAATATAAATCTTGGTGAAATTATTTCAATTTATCAGTGTATCAGTGTTTTTTCAACATTTTGAAGACATTTTAAAAATACCGCGGTATACCGATAACCGTGATAATTTTGGTCACTATTACCGTGGTGTGAAATTTTCATACCCTTACATCCCTATTTGATACTATGATCACACACAAACACACACGTAAGGGAAAAATGTTAGCTACATTAGCATTCGGCTAATATTATTGTCGCTACGTAGGGGATGGTCCCCTTTCCAACCTAGAAAGTTTTTCTTCTGACTTTGTTGATTTAATTTGTTTGATTTTATTGCTGAGATCGTTTCAACAACATGTCGATAGCGGTTTCCACTAAAATATTGCGCTACGGATGGAAGCTAATTTCTCTGATTATTCTGACACCACGGTCAGATCAACATGGCTAACGTTACCACAACTCAGAGGAGTGAATCAACCATGTTGTTAAGAGAAATACCATCAAAGTTATCAGGAAGAATCGGCAATTAAATAATTAGAAACACCAAGACCAGGTTTAAGCTTCAAGAAGTATCTACGAAGGGAGGGAAGTCGTATAACCCGGAATTTTCGCAGTAAAATGGTCAGTGTTTTCCTCTTACATCTGATATTTTTGGATTAATATTGCAGCTGCATTAATGTGTAGTGGGTGTGTGACGTGACATGGCAGTTTTGCTGTCTTCAGTGTCAAACATGTATAAATAAAAAATATATTTGTCAAAAACCTTCTCAATATTGTGCAGAAAATTATGCTTTATGTGAACATACTCAACATTAAAACAGTTCATCACTCATTTTTTCAGAATTTTCAACCAAACATAACAAAACTCATATGGTGTGACTGTCCGGCACTTGTTTCTCAAAGTAAGAACTTGAATAAAGATAAGAAAATTAAATTCAACTCTTTTCAAAGTCCAAGCATAATGTTTTGAGTCAGTGCTGATCAAAAAGATTTTGTCATACAAATCAAAATCACATGGTGTGACACTATTTTGGGATATTTCAACAGGCAACTGTTTTGACACCCTTAGGAATGAGAGTTCCTTCTTCAGCAAGGTTGTTCAGTACTATTAATACCAGACCATGACAGGTTTCTGAGGTGAGTTATCATTTTTATATTTTCAATAAATCAGATTTTGTTGGCACTCTGACAAAAGTCCCACTTCCAGATGTCTTTTGGTGTGACACATTTTTCATAGAAATGCAAAAGAAATTTTATTTTTTGTCATAATTACATGTAAATCTATGTTGCTTTGTTATAGCTAGCATATTGTTAGCATGTTAATGTGTAGCTACGAGACTCAAGGTTGTGCTAAGTGCAGAAAACATAATATGGTGTGACCACAATCAGGGGCGGGCTGGCCATAGGGAGGTTCGGGAGTATTCCCGAGCAGCTGGTCTGTTCCAGGCCGAACCGGCCGGTGGCCGGAACGTTTTTTTACCCCATAAAATGGCTGCAGGTGGCACAGAGTGGAACGTCAGACTGGGTCAATCTAATATTTTGCATATTAAGGGGGGATACGAGCGGCCCCTCCCAACTTGAGCTGATCCTTGTTTCTATTGAAATGTGATTGGCTCAGCCACTCAGTCACTCATTAAACCGTTATTTTCCTGTTTAAAAAAAGAAAAAAAAGAAAGAGGAGTGGGATAAATTCAAATTAGCAAACATGCTAAAAAGAAAGAAGCCGGAGAAAGAGATAGGTGGAGCAGAAAAATTAAGGGCAAAAAAGAAAAAAAGGTTAATACAGGATGCAGCCAAATGCGCCAAATTAACAGAGCTTTTCCGTGGTGGAGGGGCGAAGGTCAGCGCAGCTAGTGTTGGCTAGTTTTTTTTCTTTTTTTCTTTATTGACAATAGATCGGTCTTAATGTTTTAATTCACCGATCCGATCAATGAAGTCATTGTCGTGTTGAAACTTTTTGCAGATGCTCCCGTTGCATAGATTGCAGATGGCTTGTGTTTTATCTGTCTCATTTACTCCGAAGAAGTTCCACGACACCGACATGTTTGTTTGCTAGTGATGATGTTGCTAGCTAATGATTCAAGATTCAAAAAACTTTATTGTCCGTCACAAAGTGACAGGGCTCAAAACATAAACGCCACAAAGACATAAAAAACACATTTAAACCAATGAGACGTGTTTGTTTTGCTTTAAACAAACAAACAAAGCAAAACAAACATGTCTCATTGGTTTAAATATGTTTTTTATGTCTTTGTGGCGTTTATGTTTTGAGCTCTGTCACTACTATGTGATAGACAATAAAGTTTTTTGATCAGATCGTGATCGGTTATCGGTTTATTTAAACACACTAATCTGTGATCGGCCCCAGAAATCCTGATCGTGTAAAGCCTACACAGAACATTAAAGGTAGCCTATCAGCAATGTTACATCATCAGTGCATAAATCATTAATCTGCTTTATCAATTAAAAATAAAATCCATACTGGTTGACCAGAAAAACGCACAAATTTCCTTATTGCAAAAGAAAACATATTTCAGGAGAGAGTCTGTGTTCAAAGTTGTTGTGTTTAATATCATTAGATTGTTTTTATACTGCAAATAAAGTATTCGTGTTAAAATTACGGTTCCACTTGCGTCCGTCATGCGATCGGATAAAAGGCCTCTCCAAACTAAGCTCCCGGGCTGAATTTCAACCCCAGCCCGCCCCTGTCCACAATAGATTGTGTTTAGTTAAGTTTAGTTTTATTCGGTGACACAGATGTCTAGTTTGTCAGACAGACACAGCAGACCCCTTCACAGAAACCTTAGAATGCTGTTTAAGTCTAAACAATGTTTTGTCTTCGTCTTAAACCATACATTCCCTTTTCTTTTGTCAGCTTGAGGCTAATAATGGACAAAAAGATACAGGGAGAGACTGAACTCTGACCCTGCAAGGAGAGAGGAGTTGCTGAGGCAAAGAAAAGAAAAGTAAACGGCAACTGTCTGTTTCCATTCGCTGACCAATAGGAAGATCTGAGGGAGGGTTTTAGAGGGTGCCTTCATTGTTGATTCAAAAGGCCTTGGGGCGGATTTCTTGAAGCCTGGCAATACATGATATCTAAAATATCATTGGACTAGAACACTGTAGGCAGTGCAACTAAGAGGAACGCAGTTATGAAATGTAGAGAATCTCATCTCATCTCAACCCTAATTAATATTTCCTGCCATATGAGGGATCAGTACTCACCAATAGGTAGGTTAATACATGGTTTGCATTGACACATGGCGACATGATCATATGGTGTGACACTATATCATTTGGTGTAACATTCCAAATTGTGAAAATAACATACCTTTATTAATGATAAAATGTGAAAATGTTCATGGAATACATAGAAAATAGTATGAGCAAGAGTCACAAATATTTTTATAATTTTATAGCAAGGTTTGTCACAATAAATTGAAAATACGTTGAAAGACTGACGACATAGGTCTCACATTGAGCAATGATTTAGAAAATAATACACAAATTTAATTAATTTTCACAAAACTATAATGGATCACAGTTTAGTTATGATAAAGCACTTTGATAAAATGAGTAACTTAAGAAAGGTATAATCCATTTTCATTTTATATAAAATTATTTTCATTTCACACCATATGACGATTTTAGGCACTAATACAACAAATTGTCACATAAATTCTGATTCCAATTGAAAATCTAAAAATAACATATGTTTCTATAAAGATGAGAGTTAGTAGAACAAAAGTCAATCATTTTTATGCCTGTTATTTGAAGTTTTTGAAAAAACACTTTTTTCTGGTGTATATGTCACTGACCCACGTACCATTTTACTGCAGGTTGAGCTAATTTTAACTACTTTATGCACTGTTGCCTCATTTAACCTACAGCAATGCATCATATTCTATAAGAGTTTATTTAGCTTCAGAAGGAGGAACATTTTGTCAATAGATAAAGGAACACTTCAATCTTCAGTTTATCACAAACATCCAATATCAACACATCTGGAGATTCATGGTTTTTTTTGATCTTCTGAGGGCGACATGTTAATAGCAACAGTGTTTTCCCTGGCCTGCCTCTGGCTTTTGATCATCGGCCCATGGCATGTAAACGGACTTTACAGTGGAACCTTATAACGTTTGCCTGATGGCAGCAGCTGTTCACAGTCAGCCCGGAGAGGCTCGCCTACTCGCGGGAATACCTACTGGAGCTGAGCCGCCGTGAGCCACAGACAGCCGCTCAAATATCCCCCCTCACAGACAATATACCTCCTTGATTACTTTGTGGACATAAAAAAAGATGGATACGGAGGAAAAGAGGGTCAAGAGGAGGGATACGTAACAGGCTGAGGAGGAGAGGGAGCCGTCTATCTTTACCTGCAATAACGTTGTCAAACGTAAGATCGTTGCGGAACAAGACGGAGGAGCTCTCCACGCTCATCAGGTTTGATCAGGACTATCGACAAACTAGTCTTTTCTGTTTCACGGAGACATGGCTGTCGGAGGACATAGAGTTCTGTCTGGATGGTTTTAAAATCATTCGCTGTGACAGGGATGCAGCGAGAACATGGAAGTCGATTGGGGGCGGGCTCTGCATGGCTGTCAACAACAGATGGACAACAAACGTCACAGTGAGAGAGACTGTGTGTTGCAAACACTATGAACTGATGAATGTGTCGTTTAGACTGCACTACTTACCACAAGAATTCTCTCAGATCACTGTCATTTTAGCATATGTACCAGGCCCTGACTTTAACCTTGCTGCTGAACAGTTAGCTGACTACTACAACAGAGCAGTCAACCAAACTGGGGAACAGCCAGTATTTCTACTGGGGGACTTCAACCGGTGCGATGTCACCACACATCTGCCAGATCTAGAGCAGTATGTTACAACTCCCACCAGAAAACAGAATATACTAGATATGTGCTATGGCAACATCCCTGATGCTAATACCTCAAAACCACGACCCCCACTTGGCCGTTCTGACCATAATGTTATCTTATTGCTTCCCACATACAGATCAAAACTGAAGACAGGTGAATCCATCACAAAAACAATAAGGGTCTGGAATGATGAAGCAACTGAAGCACTGAAAGGCTGCTTTGAGTTGACAGATTGGGACTTGTTTTTTGATACCTATGGTTGTGATCTCAACATGCTGACTGATGTGCTGACCTCCTACATTTCATTCTGTGAGGACATGGTGACACAGACCAAACAGATAACTATTCACCCAAATAATAAAAAATGGGTTACAAGGGACATGAAAATCTGCCTAGTCCAAAAGAAAGCAGCATTCTTGCAAGGGGACACACTCAGAGTGAGGGAGTTGGAGAAAGAGTTTAGAAGGATGGCCAGACTTTCAAAAATCAACTACAAGAACAAGGTGGAGCACAAATTAACATCTGGCAATGCGCGGGAAGCGTGGCAGGGTCTTAATATCATGATGGACAGAGCCCCCAAACCCGTAGTGGTCAGCCGTCCGGACCCCGCTCCCTTTGCAGAACAACTCAACATCTTCTTCGCCCGGTTCAACAGAAATAGCACTCCATCCAACTTGGACTGCTCAACCTCCATCTCCTCCCACCCAGCCATCACCATCACTGAGCAGCAGGTAACTTCCATCCTTCACCGAGTCAAACCACATAAGGCCGTCTGGCCCTGACAAGCTCAGAGGCAGGGTACTTAAGGACTGCTCTGCTCAGCTAGGTGGAGTGCTCACTAGATTGTTTCAGTGCCTTTTGGACACGGGAAACGTCCCCAACAATTGGAAGGAATCCACCATAATTCCCATCCCCAAAAAGACACCAGCTAAGGAGCTGAAAGACTACAGACCAGTGGCCCTGACTTCCGTGCTGTGCAAATGCATGGAGAGAGTCCTGTGTGACCTCCTGGCCAAAATGCTGTCACACAAAATGGATCCTCATCAGTTTGCCTACAGGGCAAAAAGGGGTGTCGAGGACGCAAGTCTCACACTGTTGAATTCCGTCACTAAACACCTGGACTCTCCACATCCTCACACCAGGATCTTATTTATGGACTTCTCCTCTGCTTTTAACACTGTGCACATAGACACCCTACTCTGTGCTCTTTTAGACTTCCAAGTTCATCCCACACTGGTTTTATGAATCAGGAATTTTTTAAATGACAGGCCACAACAGGTGCTTTTTAATGGTTTTAAATCAAACAAGCTGATTTTAAACACAGGTGTACCCCAGGGTTGTGTTATATCTCCCGTTCTCTTCTCTGTGTACACGAACAACATCACCTGTGACAGTGAGGGAACGAGCCTTTTTAAATATGCGGACGACATGGCCCTGGTGGCTCACCTGACTGACAAAACTGCTCTGGACCGGTATCAGCAGGCTGTTGGAAACCTGGCCCAGATGTTTAACCAGCTCTGTCTTGAGTTAAATATCCAAAAAACCAAAGAACTGTGTTGTCCAGTCTTTTAAATACCTTGGAACTGACCTGGACAACTGCCTCTCCTTCTCTCAGCATGCAGACACCATTTTTAAAAAATCAAAACAGCGCCTCTACCTGCTGAGGAAATTAAGGACTTTCGACGTCAGCACACATGTTTTAACTCTGATTTACCAGTCTCTCATTGAATCCATACTCACCTTCAACATCTCTTCCTGGTACAGCTTCCTCTCATGTAAACACAAGGCCAAACTATCCCGCACAGTTAACCAGGCCAGCAAAATCATCGGAGCACCACAAACCCCCCTCTCAGAACTGCACAGCTGGTCTGTGATCAGGAAGGCCACCCTGATCACAGAAGACCTCTCTCACCCTCTCCACCACTGCTTCCAGCTGCTGCCATCAGGCAAAGGTTCCACTGGCCCGGAAAAACATCTATAAAAAATCCTTCATCCCCTCTGCAATAACCACCCTGAATAATCAAAAATGAACACTTTGCTGCTGCTTTTAACAGCCCCCGCCTCCGTTTTTTCTCACATGATTGCATTTAAATGTTGTTTTTTATGTTTGTTTTTAATGTTCTTTTATACGAGCCTGTCAAAGAAGAATTTCTGTCACTCATGACAGACAATAAAGTCTATTTATCTATCTATCTATATAATTTCTCCTTTTTGACAAAAAATCTCTTTTATGTCAAAGTGAACACAGATTTCTACAAAGTACTTTCAATTAATTAAAAATCTATAATGTAAGATAAGTGATTGCATTCGCAAGTATTCACCCCCTTCAAAAGTCAGTATTTAGTAGATACACCTCTGACAGCAATCGCAGCACTGAGTCTCAATCAGGCTTGCACATCTGGACAATTTTACTTGGCGTGAACAGCCCTTTTTTTAAGTCCAGGCACAGATTCTCTATTGGATTGAGGTCTGGGCTTTGACTTGACCACTTCAGAACATTAACCTTGTTGTGTTTAAACCGTTTTTGTGTAGCTTTCACTGTATGCTTCGGGTCATTGTCTTTTTTTCCTCCCAAGTCATAGTTCTCTTACAGACTGAATCATCTTGTCCTCCAGAATTTCCCTATAATTTGCTGCGTTCATTTTACCCTCTACCTTGACAAGCCTTCATGGGCCTGCTGCTGTGAAGCCTCATCACAGCACGATGCTGCTACCACCATGCTTCACGGTGGGGATGGTGTGTTTGTTTGTTTAGTCTCATGGCCAAAAAGCTCCATTTTGGTCTTGTCAGACCAAAGAGCCTTCATCAAAAAAATTATGAAAAATGACCTTGGAGTCTCCCACATGCCTTTGGGTGAACTCTAGTCAAGATTTAATGAGCTTTCTTTAACAGTGGATTTCTCTTTGCCACTCTCCCATAAAGCTTTGAAAGGTGAAGAACCCCGGCAACAATTGTTTCGCTTCATTCGCTGAAGCGTTTAACTCCTTCAGAGTAGTCATAGGTGTCTTCCTTTCTTTCACTAGTCTCCTTCTTGCACTCAGTTTGTGAGGACGGCCTGCTCTAGGCAGATTTACACATGTGCCATATTCCTTCCATTTCTTAATGATGGATTTAACG
The DNA here is from genome assembly GCF_040436345.1 of Pagrus major. NCBI lineage: Eukaryota > Metazoa > Chordata > Actinopteri > Spariformes > Sparidae > Pagrus > Pagrus major. The sequence goes on along the minus strand of NC_133223.1, from coordinate 2,407,262 downwards.
GAACTTGTTCAGTGACTTGGAAATGTTTTTATATCCATCACCTGACTTATACCTTTCAATAACCTATTTACAGAGTTGCTTTTGTCTTCATGGTGTAATTGTAGCCAGGAATACTAATTATCAGTGACTGGACCTTCCAGACACAGGTGTCCTTATACTACAATCACTTGAGACACATTCACTGCACTCACTCATGATCTTCATTTCATTAATTGTGAGACTACTAGCACCAATTAGATGGACCTCTGATGAATTAAGTCACTTTAAAGGGGGTGAATACTTACGCAATCACTTATTTTACATTATATATTTCTAATAAATCGACATTACTTTGTAGAAATCTGTTTTCACTTTGACATTAAAAAGTTTTTTGTAAAGGGTTAGGGTTAGGGTTTTTGTCAAAAAAGCTAAATTATATTGACCATGATTCGGTTTATTAAAGCAATAAAAGGGGAAAACATCCAAGGGGCTGAATACTTTTTTATAGGCACTGTATATATCCGTCTGGTCTGGCTGTCTGTGGTTGTTGTCTTTTTGTTGTTGTTTTTTGTTTTGTTTTTGAATGTGGGATATGTGTGTATGGTAGTTGTTTTGTAGTTTAGTTTTTTCTGTATGATGAAAATTAAATTTTCTAAAAAAGAAAAAACATTACATGTGTCAACAAACCTACATCATCATAAAACATAATTAAATTATATTTACTTTATTGAAAATTTACAACTTTAATTATGACTTACTAAAATGTAAGAGAATATTTGGTGTGTGGCATTTGGATTATGGTTCATACCTTAACAAAAAAACCCCCCCAAAACAGCCAGGCATTTAAGGGGTTTTAACCCTTAAATGCCTGGCTGTTTTTTGGGGTTTTTTTGTTTTGTCTAACTCTCATTTATGAAGGCCAATTTCTACCATTAAAAAGGAGAAAAGGAATGAACAGATTTATAATTCTAAAAAACTAATACATATGGTAAATCAAAATTTGAGGGAGAAAGTCTATATTTTGACTTTTTAAGTTACACATTGATTGTAAGTCAATAATATGACATAATTGATCATAATTATGCAATTTTGTAAAAATAAATTTTCAAAGTCAAACCTTTTCATAATTTGGACATACTATCTTGAAATCCTGAGTCAGTTAATGATATAATACTACCAGTGGTGACTCCTGCCAAATCTCTCAGGGGGGTTAACTATTGTGATGATGCCTAAGGTGACTTAGGTAAATGAAGGTGGCTGATATTGTCATATTGCAGTGCATTATTTGTACAATATGGATGAACATTATACAGTGATCATCAACAGATGGGTCGGCATTTATGAGTTCATCCTACCTTTAGATGTAAAGGCAACTACTTCTTAGAGCAAAATAGGACAGTGGCACTGGGCCTGATAATGTGCAATTAATAAAACTATTTACAATTCGACTGTTGAGGAGGTATACATGCAGTGTTGGGAATGTTCCAATTTAAATTAAATTCACTCACTTTACTTGAATATTTCCATTTTATGCTACTTTATGCTTCTTACTCCACTACATTTGTCTGACAGCTTTAGTTACTTGTAACTTTTCAGATTACAATTTTACATCACCGTCATAGATAGATAGATAGATAGATAGATAGACTTTATTGTCTGTCATGAGTGACAAAAATTCTTCTTTGACAGGCTCGTATAAAAGAACATTAAGAACAAACATAAAAAACAACATTTAAGTGAAATCATGTGAGAAAAAACGGAGGAGGGGGCTGTTAAAAGCAGCAACAAAGTGTTCATTTTTGATTATTCAGGGTGGTTATTGCAGAGGGGATGAAGGATTTTTTATAGATGTTTTTCCGGGCCAGTGGAACCTTTGCCTGATGGCAGCAGCTGGAAGCAGTGGTGGAGAGGGTGAGAGAGGTCTTCTGTGATCAGGGTGGCCTTCCTGATCACAGACCGGCTGTGCAGTTCTGAGAGGGGGGTTTGTGGTGCTCCGATGATTTTGCTGGCCTGGTTAACTGTGCGGGATAGTTTGGCCTTGTGTTTACATGAGAGGAAGCTGTACCAGGAAGAGATGTTTTTTTTTAATTTTTTTTATAAATCTGTTTATTGAAACACTTCACATCATGTTACATGACCTTTACAAATAGATGCGTGATTTTTTTCAAATAAACAAACATACAAACAAATGAACAAGTAGAAAACATACAAAACATTATCCCACCCCCCCACCCCAGTTGGTCTTCTTTTTCAAACAGAGTATCTCATCAACCACCTTACATTTGTACAGTCATATTGATCTAAGAGCACAGCTGGACAGAAAAACAGAATGTGTTATTCACTCCTACACCGTAGATGTTGTAGCTACATTATCGAAATATGAGATAAGAGGCTGCCATGTAGTATAGAATTTCTCAGTTGACCCTCGGAGTGAAAATTTTATTTTTTCTAATTTAAGGAATGACATTAGGTCAGTCTGCCAAGATTGTTCTGCTGGGGGTTTAGGCAACTTCCAGTGTAGAAGGATACGCCTGCGGACAATCAGAGAGGCAAATGTTAAAACATTTAACGTCTGCTTACTGAATTCTGAATAATTTGAGGGAACACCAAAAATAGCAATGAGCGGACAGGGAGTGATAGCTACACCTAGAACCTCTGACATGATCTTGAAAAAGCTCTTCCAGAGCCCTGTTAGCTTCGAGCATGACCAGAAAGTATGGGCTAAGTCAGCTGGGACAAAGGCACATCTATTGCAAGCTTCACTACTGCCAGGGAAAATCTTTGCTAGTTTTGCTTTGCTGAAATGCATTCTATGCAGTACTTTGAATTGTATTAAGTTAAGACGGGCACAGGATGAGGAGCTGTTCACTTGTAATTTGGCTCTCTCCCACCAAGGATCCTGGAGTTGGATTCCTAGCTCTTTTTCCCACCCCTGTTTTGCCGTGATCTGTGGAGAGGGGTTAGCCTGGAGAATACCTGTGTACAGCTTTGATGTCATTTTTATCCAAGTTTCTGGTTTGTCAAGAATTTTAGGTAAATCTGCTGGTAAACGTGGAAATGTACTGCAATGATCTTTAATAAAACTGCGAACCTGGAGGTAGCGAAAGAAGTTGGTCCGGGGCAAGTCATGCTTCTGGGACAGACTCTCAAAATCAACAAATGTACCATTTAAAAACAGGTCTCGGAATGATATAATACCTTTCTCCTTCCAAAGTGTACCAGGAAGAGATGTTGAAGGTGTGTATGGATTCAATGAGAGACTGGTAAATCAGAGTTAAAACATGTGTGCTGACGTCGAAAGTCCTTAATTTCCTCAGCAGGTAGAGGCGCTGTTGTGATTTTTTAAAAATGGTGTCTGCATGCTGAGAGAAGGAGAGGCAGTTGTCCAGGTCAGTTCCAAGGTATTTAAAAGACTGGACCTGCTCCACAAGCTGACCCTGGATGCTAAGTGTTTTGAAAAGAGCGGTTGCTGACTCTCTTCTGCCGCAACACAGTTCTTTGGTTTTTTGGATATTTAACTCAAGACAGAGCTGGTTAAACATCTGGGCCAGGTTTCCAACAGCCTGCTGATACCGGTCCAGAGCAGTTTTGTCAGTCAGGTGAGCCACCAGGGCCATGTCGTCCGCATATTTAAAAAGGCTCGTTCCCTCACTGTCACAGGTGATGTTGTTCGTGTACACAGAGAAGAGAACGGGAGATATAACACAACCCTGGGGTACACCTGTGTTTGAAATCAGCTTGTTTGATTTAAAACCATTAAAAAGCACCTGTTGTGGCCTGTCATTTAAAAAATTCCTGATCCATAAAACCAGTGTGGGATGAACTTGGAAGTCTAAAAGAGCACAGAGTAGGGTGTCTATGTGCACAGTGTTAAAAGCAGAGGAGAAGTCCATAAATAAGATCCTGGTGTGAGGATGTGGAGAGTCCAGGTGTTTAGTGACGGAATTCAACAGTGTGAGACTTGCGTCCTTGACACCCCTTTTTGCCCTGTAGGCAAACTGATGAGGATCCATTTTGTGTGACAGCATTTTGGCCAGGAGGTCACACAGGACTCTCTCCATGCATTTGCACAGCACGGAAGTCAGGGCCACTGGTCTGTAGTCTTTCAGCTCCTTAGCTGGTGTCTTTTTGGGGATGGGAATTATGGTGGATTCCTTCCAATTGTTGGGGACGTTTCCCGTGTCCAAAAGGCACTGAAACAATCTAGTGAGCACTCCACCTAGCAGAGCAGTCCTTAAGTACCCTGCCTCTGAGCTTGTCAGGGCCAGGCGGCCTTATGTGGTTTGACTCGGTGAAGGATGGAAGTTACCTGCTGCTCAGTGATGGTGATGGCTGGGTGGGAGGAGATGGAGGTTGAGCAGTCCAAGTTGGATGGAGTGCTATTTCTGTTGAACCGGGCGAAGAAGATGTTGAGTTGTTCTGCAAAGGGGGCGGGGTCCGGACGGCTGACCACTACGGGTTTGGGGGCTCTGTCCATCATGATATTAAGACCCTGCCACGCTTCCCGCGCATTGCCAGATGTTAATTTGTGCTCCACCTTGTTCTTGTAGTTGATTTTTGAAAGTCTGGCCATCCTTCTAAACTCTTTCTCCAACTCCCTCACTCTGAGTGTGTCCCCTTGCAAGAATGCTGCTTTCTTTTGGACTAGGCAGATTTTCATGTCCCTCGTAACCCATTTTTTATTATTTGGGTGAATAGTTATCTGTTTGGTCTGTGTCACCATGTCCTCACAGAATGAATATCAATATATGAATATTGACCACAATCCCATTTACAAAAGCAATAAAAAGGGAAAACATCCAAAGTGGTGAATACTTTTATAGGCATACACACACACACACACACAGACACACAGACACACAGACACACACACGAACACACACCAAAGTTTTAGCCTAAACAAAACATATGGCAAAACACAGCCCATCCGGATATCACATAGAAGAGATTTCCAAGATCATGACGAAATAAAATGTTTTTCACAAAACCTGTGTGTTGATGAAGAGTTCCCTAAACTATCTAGAAAAACAAGGAGCGGTTGTAGCCTTCCATTCCTCTAGAATTATTCTCTTTGCCACTACCAAACCAAACACAACTGTCGGCTGTATGTGGCAGTGAAAGAGAGGCTTCAGAACAACCAAAGAAGGCGGTCCGAGAGAGATAACCTTTTAATAATAATAACAATAATAATAATAATAATTTTAATAATGTTATTTGTTATGTTCTGTCCGAGTGTTTGGACAAGTTGTGTTTTGATGCTTTGGCAATATTGTTGTAAAACTTTCATGCCAATAAAGCCCCTTTGAATTGAATTGAATTGAATTGATAATCACCAGGATTTTCAAAGTAAACACACCGTGTTTGAGACGGAGACTGAGCTGCTGCTGCTGCAGTCGTCATGAAGTAAGTTAAACTTTTTTGTTGTTGACCTTATCCACCAGACTGAAGGCTGTTTCCGGCACTCGTCCTCCTTTTTCAATTTTCATTGTACAAGTTGGATAAAGGAACAAGCGGACGCTTTGTGGCGCTGAATTGCATTACACGTCTTACGACAATGAAATAGGAAATAGCCCCAAAAATGGGATTTTTCATTATACATCGTAAACAATGCAGATGAATTATACTTCATGCACGGACCGAAGGCACTCAATCCATCAGGTTCAATATTTGAATCATACATTTGCCAATACCAGCTAAAGATATCCTGCTAAAAAGGGGAAATCTAAACACAAGACCAGAAAGTATGGTACTTTTTACTATATTTCATTTGTCACAGGTATCAGAAACATTAGGATACATTTTGTTATTTTTTCTTTAGAATAGTCTAATCTATGCGTAACTTTAAAGTGGATGAATTGCAACCTTGCATTAAATGAACCTTGGTGGATCCTCTCTATCCGTTCCCTCCAAAGCACCTAAGGCAACTCCACACAACTTGCACATTTGTAAATTTTAATAGTGAAACAGGCTTATATTAAATTTGATTTCTGTAGGTGAGAGTCTTAATAATGCAATGCAATCTCAATGTGTCTTATTTTATAACCTTAACCCTGTGTCTCTCATATGTAATTGAAAAACAACCAAGGATATCAAATCATTTGCTGACCAAGAAGGGGAAAATGTGAGTCAGGTTGTGATTTTTGTGTTTTTAGACTAGTTCTTGAAAATGTGTAGTTATTCCTTCAGTCTTTACTGTATTTGTCCCAATAAGATGCCTTGAGTTCTTCCTGAAGTCATCCTTCAACAATGGCAACATTTTCCACAGCTTACTTGGAGACATGATATATTTTGTTTAAACCACATAAACCTCGGTTCTAGCAACCAGGGGCCCCAAACTGTCCCAGGGTCACAACTGAGCTCACAGTGAAATGAGAAATGATCTTTTCACCGGGTTTGTCAATTCCCCACATTCTAACCTACTCTGATAGACTAAGAAATACCACTAATCTCTTCTCTTACGTAAGGATTTAGATGTTTTCTACTAAAGACGTTGTCATGAAAGTTTATAATGTGATGAGTTGCTAATGCATTTTAATATATAACAGCAGCTCATCTCTGTGCAAAGTTACATAAAGAGAGACACCAGGAACACATCCAACAAAAATACACAATTTTTGTCATATGTATGTTGCTGTTTCATTTCAGATCTGTGACAAACTTAAAAATAAGCAATACATTTTTAGAATACTTTTTTTAAATTATATTTCTCTTTCACTGAGTTAAATAAGTCTTCTAGTTTTTTTTTTTTTTTTTTTACAAGGGATCAGTGGTAATGACAGACTTTGGTCAACTTTATTCAGCTGAGGATGAATCACAATCACATTGCATTTTTCTAACATCTAACAGAATATGCATACAAGGAAAGACTTTGGAACATATTTTATTTTGCACAACAGTCACAAACAGACAGCATTCAAGCAAAGTTAATGATGTCACAGATATCTCAAATTCACACACTTGAAATGTTGCTGACTTAAAAGTAGGTAAATTTAAATATACAGAATTGCAATAACAGAATTAGATATCCACCAAATGTAATCTAGGTTGCTAAAATTCCCATTCCCTGAAAAATGAGGATGACCTCAATGGTATAGCTCTGCTCACAGTGTGCTGGGCACTTTCTCATCTTAAAGTGGTATTGACACATTGAGAATGTTTCAGTGAACCCCCCTACCCCTGTAAAAGTCTGCATAACATAACCTAAACTTTGAGAGGTATGTTTACCCTCTACTCCACCTCATCAGAGTGCCTTTCGCTGAGAGTTAATTGTGGTTCTGCAGATCGGCTAAACTGGGCATGCATGACAGCTCAAAAAAATTTAACCCATGAAACTTTTTTTTTTCTAATTTTATTTTCTGTTGATTTTTTTTTCCATCACAAACAACAAGATGACCTTTCCTGAAAATAAATAAATGGGCCTATTTTAATCAATTCAGTGTTCAGGGGCAGAGATTAAATGTGATATTCATAACTGTATTTTCTTTAATGCACTTCACTAATCATTATGTGTTCATTACCTTAGAGTGATCCTTTTATATCTACAGAGGGAGTGGGTCCTCTTCCACAGAGTCTGCCATGTTGCACCTGCATGTTTCTATAGTAACCCAGAACAGACAAACCAAACACTGGCTCAAGAGAGGGCCTATCACATTTTTTGTGTTTTGAGCTTCTACCATAGGGCAGGGTGGGATGGCAATCTGCAACCTCAATACTAGATGCCTCTAAATCCTACACACTGGACCTTTAAAATTCAGTTATTTAATATTTAAAGGCAATAAACAAAAAACTAGCAAATGCATTTCCTGCTGAAAATGCTGTGTGAATGCCAATTGCTGGAAATGCACAAACTGCATCACGGCCTTACCAAAAGTCAGCAGAGTTTTGCTCAAACCTCGTGGTGACTGCACCAGAAAGCAATGCTTATGTGTATGTATGTGTGTATAAAAGTTAGATAACAGTTAAAATGTACGACTGCGGTCAAGCCCGCCTCCACTCCGAAAACCCCCGGTCAAACTAGCCCCCAGTTATTTTATGGTGCCTGTATATACTACATATTACAGTAATGCAGTCCAAGAACAGAATTCAAAATAAAAGCACCGACCTATGAACGCAATTAGCAATTTCACATTAATTCAGTCAGTCAGTCTGTTAATTAATTGTTGAATTAATTGAACGATAAGTTAATTAATTAATTGAGCATTTAAGGAATTCATTCCTTGATTATTTACATAAATCATTTTACCAGCCTAATTCTGATCACATTGAAGCCTTAGAAGATGGAGGCCATGGCATTTCATCTGTGTGAATAATTAGTCCAACGTAAAAATAAACATACACAGCAAATGTGCCAGTGTTATTGTTTCAGTGTTGGTGTAAATTAACAGGGGTTACTATTAATTTTACTCAGAATTGATCAAAATTAACTCCCCCTAGAGTCCGTTCGTGATAGTGTAAGAGTTGATATCCGTCGTTCTGAGAATCACTCTGAATTTACACTCTGGCTCATTCAACTGGCCACACCCACCATTTGAATCGCTCGCTGTGGCAGGCACACACACAGTCAGCACTCAGACTGCAGTCATACTTTCGTCGTCCAAATCTCTTCTTTCTACGGTAAGTTAAGTTTCGGTCGATAAAATTGTCTCTTTTGGATTGATATTAGCGTTTGTTTGTTTTTTGTAGTTGCCTGTGGCTGCTAGCTACCTAGCGAAGTTGGCTAGCTAGCTAACGTTAGCTTAGCTCGCTAGCTGGCCAACACTGCGCTGGACCAGGATTTAGCTAACATTAGTTCCTCAAATTATTAAAAGTGTCTATAAAGGAAAGGCTTTTTGAGTAATAGGAACGTATTGAAAAGGTTATAGACATACGAGTATAGTATGACAACATTACACATGTGCAATGCACATGTGTAAATAGGCCTACATTGTGTTAACGTTAGTGTTGGGTTAAATGTATGGTTTACAGTGTTTCCCATGAACGTTAATTAACGAGACACGGGCGTTTGGGTCTGCTACAGTCTCTCACGGAAAAAAAAAATGTGTGTGTATATATACATATCTAGTGTTTTTTTGGCGGCATTTCACCGTCAGTGTCATGTGCGCGGTAGTCGCGGTAATTGTACAGTGTTCAAATTACCCCCCACCCGCGGGAAACACTGGGTGTAAATGTAAGAAATTAGGAATAATAAATTATGCCATTCTTGTCTTTGAAGCGACATGCTGGTTCCTGTAGAGTATAAAGGAGTCAGCAAATGGGTCAGGGTACCACAGGCGGAGGACGAGTACAATTACTCCCAGTTTTTGCAAGCAGGTAACTGTTAGGCTAATTTGACTGTAATGTTTATTTGTGCATTTAGGGTTTTCCAATGTTTTTCCTAGAGACTACATATGAAAACTAGCTTTCCTGCTAACTCTGGTGTATTTATAGTTCATCAGCTCTGTTCATTAATGGATGTTTGTCCCTCCCAAATCTTGCTTATCTACATTTTCTTATGTTTTAGTGCTGGCAAAATTTAATTTGCCAGGTTCTGCTTCCTTGAGCCTGAAGGATTCCTCTAACGTGGAAGTGGATTCGGACATATTTGATGAACTCTTGAAGTCATCTGGGGTGTCTTTCAAGGCTGAAGAATGTGATGGTAAGGGATTATTTTTAATTTTTATGAATTTGAGTCTGTTTTCTACAAAAGGTAAATTGAGCTGTAACTCGTTTCCTCTCGTGGTCACTTGAGTAGTTTACAATGCAAGGCTGTGTGTTTTCTTAGGTAGCAATGCCGAGGTGGAGTTCTCAGAGGGCTCATCTTTATCAGACTGGTCACCATCACCATCACGTGCATCCCAAGGGTCATCATCAGGTTCTGACTCAACGCTGATACTGGAATCTACCAAAGTTCGGAAAAGACAGCTGGTTGAAGGACCCCTGGATAGCAACATTGCAAGAGATGTAAGTTAACCACCTGATATTTACTCTGATGTCAATTAGACCGATGTCAAACCGTACATTAAAATTTCACAATAAGTATATTAGTACTGCAGCTTCAGTAGGTGTCGGACTGAGAGCTCCCAGAGCGCCGTTATGTTAGCTAATTCTCATTTATCATGCACCCCCTAACCAACGGTTACATCAGCCCGGGGCACAGGCTGAAATACCTACTGTACCTGCAGTGTGAAAGTTATGCAATTGTCGTTTCAGAATGTTAGAGTCGCTCTGTATTCAAAGCCTGGTGGAAAAGAAATATTCAAAGAGTACGAGAAAACAAGCGCCATCAGTGATGTTACAAGGAGAAAGATGGTAAACATTCTTGTGGCAGATATGGTGGAGAGCCATGGGTAAGTGAATGCACTGTCACTGTTATCTGACATTCACTTTAGTTTTAGTTTTTGTATTATTATTGTAGTTTTTATTTAGTTATAAATATAAAATAATTTTTATTTTTATTTTCTGTCTACTAAATTATTTTTAATGATACTGCTAGTTTTAGTTAATAATAATAATAATAATATATATAATAATAATAACCCAAGAACACATAAATGAAATTTGCAGTTTTGGGAGGAATGATCTCTCTTTTCAGGAGGGTCCCTCCGGTGAATGTGCGGATCCTCTACGCACTTGGGATTACAACATTGTTCCCTAAATTGAAGGACCCGGATTCCAAGAATGGCTATGTGAGTATAAATGCCTCCCCATATATTCTGTGTTGCTCACCGTGAGGTTTCTCCAATTTTTTCCCAGTTAAAGGGTTTTCCTGGAGTTTTTCCTCAGTTGATGTGAGTCGATGTGTTTTTCTTTATCAACAGGAACATTTCTATGATCACCAGAGTTGTTCTGGCTACCTAGCGTGGAGGCTGAAAACTGTTCAGCGGAACTCTGCTCAAGACAGCAAGAAATCCAAGACCACTTTCCAAGAGGGCCCCAAGACTCCACGCAGTATCCGTTCAGATGAGAAGCAGTTGACCGGTGATGAATGCAGGGAAGCCATATCGGTGATGAAACACTCAAGTGATACTGCCCTTGTCAAAAATAAGATGAAGGCAACATTCCAGCACAGGCAAAAGGTGGTTCAAGACCCAGATACGGCCTCTACTGTCCTGGATCTCTTTCCCAGATTCTTGGATACACCTGGCTTGGTAAACATAATATTAATTGCTGACGACTTTGTGATTGCCTTATTTTGCTTGACTGTTGCTTGACTCATTCACACACACATACACACAAACGTTTTCTGTTCAAGATCGACCAAGACTTCACAATGATCTTTGGTGAGGAGGTGTCTGGTAAATTCCTCTCCAAGTGGCCAACATTTTTCAAACCAAGAGTCATCACAGATTGCTGCAAGAATCTAACCCCGAGTCCGCATGTGGATGAGCTACTTCTGTCTGCACAACAGGAGTCTGATGATGGTGGTAAGTGTTAATTGAATAGTGGACGCAGTAGATTGCACATGCCTTTAGTGTACACAAGAAAAGAAGACATTGTTGTGTTCTTTCATGTTTTTGACCCCTTTACTACAAATCACATACTGCCAGCCATATTCAATCGATGGTGTAATTTAAGAAAACTTTACTATAACTGATTCTGTAATGCTTATAAGGAAATAAAGGACATTTTATAGTCACTTCTAATTCTGCAGTGTGGCATTCTGAAGAGTGGGACTCTGAGATGGCTGCCATCCTTCTGCTGCTTCACCTCTTGCCTCCAACAGTTAAAGGCAAGAAGGCCGGCAAGATGAGCGCATCGGAGGCTGCTAGACGCCTGATCAAGTTCATGAAGGTATTTTCTTAGGGCTGTACTTTTTTCAAGTTGTGTATTGCGCACATCCATTCATGCAGTCAGTCACACATTAATTAAAATCTCTCTCTCTCTCTCTCTCTCTCTCTCTCTCTCACTCTCAAGGTGGGGTCAAGCATGGAGACCTTCCTTAAAGAAACTGGCCCCAAACAGCCCTTTCTTCTCGGAGTCGGAGAAAGAAGCAACAGCATCCAGGATTTCTACATCATCCTGGACCAGAAGGCCATTCCCTGCAGGATGCAGACCCCAGTTGCTGCTTTTGATGAGCTATTCAAGGCGCATTATGCTTTTGCCGTGTCGTATGATGAAGCGCTGTCCAGCTTCTTCATCTTCATCCAAACCACCGTGTATGGAATCGACGTCGGCAAAGTGAAAGAGAGTCCTCGGGTAAAAGAAATCAGAGCAAGGCTTCTTCACTGTGAAATTTGAAGACCGATTTTGACCAGAAATGTACACATGTTACATTTGCGAGGTACACCACACCAGATGTTCAGTGTTATTTAGACATTTGAAGTTTGAGCATGGATTGTATCCCGGAAGGTCTCTGCGCTTGAACTGTGGAGAGTCTGGTTGTTCATTTGTTTTTTGTACATATTCTGGTTACAAATGTCACCTATCTCGAGCACATAAAGACTGTCTTGATCCAGATCCCGTCAGCAGTTTTGAATTTGAGCCTGTAGTAGCTGGACCTTCCACACCAGTGAATGTGGATCCTCCTGTGAGGGTCACTACACATGTTCCAGTTGAAAAGAAGAATATACTGGAGATGTGCAGCTCTGTTATTGCTCAGGTTCAAGCCTCAGGTGTTCCAGAGAGTACTGTGCAGTGTTTAGTTGGCTCAATGGAGGAACTGGTTAATGACATCCATGCTCACACAAAGGAAGCTGTTGTTAATTGTTTGTCTTCTGATGCATCTAGAGAAACTTTGGATAGAGTTGAAAGTTGTTTTGATCAACTAGAAAACCCATTTTCAAGTCTTAACACAGAATCTAAAAGGATGAGGCATTTTGAAAAGAAATGGAATATAGTAGAACCTGTAGAGCATGTTCTGGGTGTCCGTTTTGATGTAAGAAGAGATAGAATAACAGGCACGTATAGGCAAGTTCCGGTCAATGATAAGTTCATGTATGTACCTATCCGGGGGTCTCTCTCATCTATGTTTAGTAACAGTGAACTCTGTAACAGTTTCCAAGAAGTAAAACCACACCAGGAGGGATTTTATAGAGATATAAGTGATGGGTCCTACTTTAAAAATCATAGTTTATTATCTCAGCAAGAACCCGCTCTTCAGATCCAGCTCTACTATGACGATTTTGAAACTGCGAATCCACTGGGCTCAAAAAAGGGTGTGCACAAACTTGGATGTGTTTATTTTGTTTTGAGAAATGTATCACCAAAGCTCAATTCTGTGTTAATGAATATTCATCTTGTCGCTCTCTTTCACTCGGAGGATCTTAAGAAATATGGGTTTGAGCCAGTTCTGAAGCCACTTATTGATGATCTTAAGATTTTGGAGACTGAAGGAATACAGTTGCCCTTTTCAGCTACACCTGTGAAGGGTTCAGTCATTCAGGTTACAGGAGACAATTTAGCTCTACATGCACTTTTTGGTTTTGTTGAATCATTCAGTGCGACGTACTGCTGTAGGTTATGTTTAACTGCTAAAAGTGAATATCAGTCAGTTTTCAGTGAAGATCACCCGGGATTAACTCTACGTTCAAAAGACCTTCATGTTGAGCATGTTCGTGTCATCCAGGAAAATCCTGCTTTGAAATCAACATTTGGTGTCAAACGAGACTGTCCACTCAATTCCCTTCAGTTTTTCCATTCGTCAAACAATTACGCTGTAGACATAATGCATGACCTGCTAGAAGGAGTGGTGCAATATGAGTTAAAGCTTGTGTTTCAGTATTTGATCAAGAATTCAATATCCCATAGTTCATTGTCTGAAAGAATTGTTAGCTTTAATTATGGATACACACAGAGAAAGAACAGGCCAGGTGGGCTTAAGCTGGATGACAACAGCAAAGATCTTGGACTTAATGCTATCCAGTCTTGGTGCCTCCTACGCAATGCCCCGCTGATATTTGGAGATTTAGTTAAAAGAGAGGATACCTGTTGGCAATTGTTACTCCTTTTAATTCAAATTGTAAACATTGTGTTTTCACCAACTGTAACTCATGGTATGACTTGTTATTTGAAACATTTAATTTTTGAACATCACAAACTTTTTAAATCCATCTTCCCAGAGCACAGTCTCATTCCAAAACATCACCATATGATCCACTACCCAAGCTGTATTAGAAGAATTGGACCACTCATACACATTTGGTGCATGCGATTTGAAGCAAAACATAATTTCTTCAAGAAATCTGTTAAAAACTTCAAAAATATTGCTAAGACTCTGGTTAAGAAACATCAGGCTCAGTTAGCATTTCATTTTGAGAACTTTTATTTCCAAAGATTACAGTTTGGTCCGATCTCCGAAGACCTGGTCAGCAGTATAGAGGGTGGAGAGGTGCTGAATGAAGCTTTTGATGTGCTGTCAGTTTCCACCACTTCCTGGGTCAAAAACTATGGCACAGAGTATCAAGTTGGGATGTATGTGGTTACTGGAGTTGAAAATGAGATGCCTTTGTTTAACAGGATTGACAGTATAATTGTTAAAGACAACAATGCCTATCTTTTGATTTGTAAAGTCTCGAATATTTTCTTTGATGATCATTTAAATGCATTTGGTATTGAGGAGAAAAATGAGATTTTCACAGTGATCTGTGTAAATGACCTGGTATATTACAGACCTTGTGATAGGCAATTTTCATATGACACCGATGACCAAGTGTACCTTGTTCCATACTGTAATTATATGTGAATCCATGCAGACTGTTGATTCTTAATGTGGTGTGGTGACCATTTAATAAGATTTATTTTTCTGAAGAAGTGTTTGCCTTGTGTATTTTTTGTGATAGGTTTGGCGGGTGGTTAAGGGGGGGTGGGTTTATTGGTAGTCAAATTTTACATTATATTGGTCTGAATGCATTGGTAGTCAGTGTAGCATTTTCAACCGCAGTCAGTGTAACATTTTATTAAAATGACACTAGTGTAGAGTACTATTGACGCTATACATGTGTTAGCTATAGTAATTTCAACACTGTAGGGAGTTCAAAGTTAACACTGGTTGAGTGTAAAAACACTAACACTGACACTATACATGTGTTAGCCAGTGTTAATTTTGAACTCGCTACAGTGTTGAAATTACTAGACCTAAGTGTAAAAATATACACTGACACTAGTGTAGAGTACTATTGACACTTCACAAGTGTTGGCCAGTGTTAATTTTGAACTCCCTATAGTGTTGAAATAACTATAGCTGAGTGTAAAAACATTAACACTAGTGTTAGTGTTAAATTAACACTGAAAAGAGTGGACGCATATACACACTTTCTTGGTGTTAAATTTAACACTCTCAGAGTTGATTTAACACTGGCTTTTTTGCTGTGTAATATCAGGAGCTTCTGATGAATACTCTGATGAAAACTACCTGTTTCCACAGACTAATTTGACTTCAGAATGATAGTACTCCACCTCAGAGTTTCACTCAGATAAAACCAGCTCTGATGAGGAATTTCAAAATTAAAGCCCTCTAAAATGTCAAATATTTTCAACATTTCCCTTTAAATTCAGATTGATATTTCAAGGAAAAAAACATATTCCACAAACACATTTTACATTGGACTAAAAATACTCCACCCCAGAGAGTCATTCATACAATAGCAGGAAGTTCTGATGTGGAATTTCAAAATTAAAGCCCTCTGAAACGTCAAATATTTTCAATATTTCCCTTTAAAGGTCCCATATTATACTGTTTTTCATCAATTTCACACAGCTGTCAGAGGTCCAACAACACTGTATTCGAAATGCATTGCCCCAGACCCATCCGTGGTCCTGAATTTCAGCTGTCTGAAAGTCGCTCAAGTGAGCTCTACTGAGAGCAGGCTGTTTCTGTGCCTGCACCTTTAATGCTAATGAGCTCCGTCCTGCTACATGCAGTGTTGCCAACTTAGCGACTTTGTCGCTATAATTAGCGAGTTTTCAGACTCCTCAAGCGACTCTTTTTCAAAAAAGCGACTAGCGACAAATCTAGCGACTTTTTCTGGTGTATTTGGAGACTTGTGGAGACTCTGTACTCACGTATCATTCAAAGAGCAGCGGGTGCTGCCGTGGGACCGTCCCAAAGCACTCACAGGCAGCCCAGTCCTCACGCAACAGTCCCTCCCAGCTGCAGTCAGAGCAGGAGAAGTTCACCCCTCGCGTCCAGACTGCGAGTTGCGCATGCGCGAAGCCACCGCTGGCTGATCCCACCCTGGGTTACAGTCAGGGCTGGATGTAAATGTAAAATTTTCTTTGTCCAAAATAAATCACTGCACTAAAATAAGTTCATTTGTAGCTCTAAACATATTAAGGGTGTTTTTTTTATCTCTCCCATGACGTTATTCCTCTCTCCTACAGCGTCCATTACAAATAATGCATATGGCCAGTTATGCAAATTAGGTGATGACATCATTTAGCGACTTCTAGCGACTTTTAGGACAGCCAATAGTGACTTTCCTTACTGAGGAGTTGGCAACAGTGGCTACATGTCCCTCTCAGGGAGAGGATGCTGCTTATGCTAGCGGTAGCATGTGCTAATGTTTACGGTGGATGTATCGCGATGGCTCGCCGAGATGCTGTCATTCAACCATACCAGTTTGACCCAGAATCGGACCCAGAAGGAGAGGCTTAGAAAAATACAGACTCTGCAGCTGCAGCAGGACTCCTCAACACAACCACCCGGCTCCCATCCCCCACTGACCTGCAACAGGTAACATCTAAAAACAGCTAGCGAAAGCTGTGTTTGTCTCCAACACAGTCTCCAAACTCTTGGACACTGTTCGCATAGTCTCTGTCTCCAGTCTGCACGTTTCCAGACTTTCTACTGTGACAACCAAGCTCCCTCGTAATATTATTAACATTGAAGTCGCTTGAAACGCCATTGCATAGCGGACCGAAGCAGAGCTAACTAGTTAGCCAATTTGAAGCTGACTTCACCATACTCGTAGGCAACTGTAAATACTATCAACGTGGCGACACTCACCTGTGGCTCGGGTGCAGTTGCTGGGTCCCGTATGGTTGGGACTGATCCTTTTACGAGGGTCAGTGTCGAGGCAAAGCCAGCTTTGTACTGACCCTCGTTACTGAAGCAGTCAGATGTGAAGTGGTTAGTACACACAACCGTAGCCGGCACGTTGTCGTTAAAATGAAACGCAACCACTGTCTCTTCTGTTCTTCTGTAGCTGGGACAGAATATAGGCACTTATGTTGATTTTTACAACCAACAACAGAACACTTCTCATTGTGCTTCGATATGGTGCTTTCGATAGCGAGGATAGGATCTCCGAGACGGTACTGCTGTACCTGGTGGGTGGAGACACTGTGGGTGGGAATATTCAAATGATCGGTCAATGACGTCGGTGACCGACGCCGAATTTGACTCGCTCATCTGGAAACTGCAGGTAAGACACCATCAGAAATCTGTATCTCACACAAAAAAGCACAGATGGCACGATGGAAGTTTTTATGCATGTGGCAGCACCATAGACCCAAAATAACACCCCAAATCCCAGAAAAAGTGAGTTTTTCATAATATGGGACCTTTAAATTCAGATTGATTTTTCAAGGAAACTACCTGTTTCCACAGACTAATTTCATTTCAGACTAATAGTACTCCACCTCCGAGAGTCACTCATATAATAACAGGAAGTTCTGATGTGAACTTTCAAAATTAAAAACAGGTAGTTTCTTTTTCATGTAAATCTGAATTCATATGGAAATATTACATTTTTTTGACTTTCAATAGGGATTGTATTTTGAAATTCCATATCAGAACTTCCTGGAATTATCTGAGTGACTCTCTGAGGTGGACCACTACCAGTCTTAAGTGAAATTAGTCCGTGGAAACAGGGAGTTTCTTTTTAATATCCATCTGAATTTATATGTAAATATTGACAATATCTGACATTTTAGAGGGCTTTAATTTTGAAATTCCACATCAGAACTTCCTGGTTTTATCTGAGTGACTCTCTGAGGTGGCCCACTATTAGTCTGAATTAAAATTAGTCTGTGAAACAGGTAGTTTTCTTTAACGTATATCTGAATGTGAGGGAAATATTGAAAATATTTGACTATTAAGTGGGCTTTAATTTTGAAATTCCTTTTGAAGCTCCTGATATTATGTTTAATTATTAATTATTCACACAGATGAAAATGCCATGGCCTCCATCTTCTAAGGCTTCAATGTGATCAGAATTAGGCTGGTAAAATGATTTACGTAAATAATCAATGAATGAATTCCTTAAATGCTCAATTAATTAATTAACTTATCGTTCAATTAATTCAACAATTAATTAACAGACTGACTGACTGAATTAATGTGAAATAGCAAATTGCATTCATAGGTCGGTGCTTTTATTTTAAATTCTGTTCTTACACTGCATTACTGTAATATCTACTATATACAGGCACCACAAAATAACTGGGGGCTAGTTTGACAGGGGTTTTTGGAGTAGAGGCGGGCTTGACCTCAGTAATGTGAAGCGAAGAGCGATCCTTTTAGTTTTTTTCTCAATTTCCTTTATAAATAAATCACATCATTACAATAATAATAGCAATTCAAACAAATCGTAGCCTATCTTACATCAAGAAAGAAAAAATAATACAGAAAAAAAGAGCAGATAACGTTGTGATTATTTAGATCAACGTTAGCTCACTTGCTCCTAAGGGATTACCTGCTGTGTGTTTGCTGACACATCACTGAGGGCAGCAGCTTAGCTGCTGAGGCATACTAGGAGGGAGCCTGTCCGTGGGCTGGCGAGTGTTCATTTAAAAAACGCAACGTATCTAGTTTAGGGACCTTTGCCACCTTCTCCTCCTACTGTTTTCGCTCCTATCTTTTCTTGTAACCACTTTTATGTTTGAATGGCATGACTGCTCTTTTCGCTTGTCAGTCTTGACAGATTTTACGTGGAGTCTTGTCACCTTGTCACATGATCAAATAAAGACTTAAGATTCGGTAACGACACACACATTACCCAGCATTCATCATTTCATCTGTATATGACATGAATACCAAAGAAAAAAAAAAATAATTCAATGTAATCATTTTTGATAGTTTATTCCTAGTTTTTAAATAGTAGCCTGTGTACAATAAGCCTATAATTTTGTTATACTGTACTTGCTACTGACTTTTCCAATGTCATTGACACCATGACAAGATGGATTTGCATATGTGAGGGTCTATGTACCAAATGATATCCTTCTATGGAAAAGATTTTGTTGGGAGACAGTCATCAGAAACTGTTTTGTACTTGAATATCATCTTTAAAACAATGTCTGAAAGCATCTTCCTCCCATGCCCAACAGGGGGCCACTCTCGGCCACACGGTGCCCGTGCAGCCCGGGCCCCAACAGACAGCCACGCCCCTGACCACAGCCCACCAAAACTCTACAAGCAATCTGTTATTTCTGTTCACGAGTCAACCTCCATTTTACATAAATTCTCACTTAAATCAGCATCATTTTATTTTGCTGCTGTTTATAAATCATCTGAGCAGACCTGTACCCTCACAGAACACAATAAATTGAATGCATTAAAAGTAAAACACAAAAGAAATAAGACAACAGTTTTCATTATTGATCTGTCACATTTATATTGTCAAGGCTTCACATCTGAACCCTCACATATCACTTCCCACAAAAGCTGTTGTAACATATTTTACAGACCAATTTAAATTAGTCAAATGTTAATATAGACAATTATTTGTGTTTATCATATGGATGTGGGCTACTTAGTCTCCACACAGCATGTATTCTGTTAACAGAAAAGCCTAAACCTTCAAAATCAGACAAGATCAAACCTCTCTAATTCAGGAAAAACAGAGGTTCCATAAAACATAATAGTTGGGTCAACCCAATGCCATGAAAGGGGGCTGTTTACGCTTGAGTAACAAATGAAAAAATGCTGCACCATGCGGATTAAAAAAAAAAAAGAAAAAAAAAAGATCTTTTGCAATTTGGCCAAAGCTGGTTCCAGACTTCTGAATTGCTGCTCACTCCATTTTTTCTCCACTGATTCAAATGGTGTGCCCTTTGATGGTGGTTTCCCTGGTTGGAAAAACAACCAAGTCAATCTTTTTTAGAGCTATTAGGAATGTGATCTTACCCTGATTTTTCAAAAACAGTAGATAAGTTGCTGTATCGTAGGCAACTGGACTTGTTTCAGTTTCTTGAAGACGTTTCACCTCTCATCCAAGAGGCTGCTTCAGTTCTAACTGGAGAGGAGTTGGATGAGAGGTAAAACGTCAAGAAACTGAAACAAGTCTAGTTGCCTATGATACAGCACCTAGATTTACGATGACCTGGATGACTGAGAACCTTCATCAACAGATAAGTTCATGCGCTCATCGTTCAGACTATGTTCCCTGCTGCAAAACGCTGTGTTTACTACATTTATCAGATTAGTCAATTGTTTTCACTACTGAAGACACTAATGCCATATGAAAAATTTCAAAATTTAACTTCTAAACTTTAAATTCTAAAAACAATGCAACAAAACAAATCAGTATTTTTTTTTTTTAATCTGAAAAAAGACATTTCTAGAGAAAAAGAAAAAAGCCATGTTAAAAGTCCGAACGTGTCCTGCAGTGACTTGTCAAATATTAACAAAGAGCAAGACAGTGTTGACATTTATTGAAAAAGCACTTCCAACCTTTGCTTTGTGGGATGTGCACAACGTGACTGTAAGACTCAGTCAAGGTCCTGGCCCAGTCAATATTACTCATGTGTATAGTCCTAGCTTTGCTCAACAGTGGCTTACAGTTTGTGTAGTTTTGTGTCCCAACATGGCCACCTGTATCCAATGGTCACTACTATGAATTGTGACACAGCCATTCAGGATTTTACTCCACTATACATTTTTTTGAATAACATTGTGTAATAAAGACACATTTGACCCTCATGGATACCATTACAAAATGGCATAAAAAGATGGATTTCAGAATGAGGATTTGCTCTCCAATGCAAAGACAACTATATTTTTACCTTTTTAAACAAAGGAGGAAAGAAAATTGATGTGATGAGAGGCAATTAGAAAGAAAAGAAATACATTTAGAGATGCAGGTTGTGTTTGGACCCAACTGCAGCACACAGGATACCAGGAAGAGTTGTTAATGATGTTTAATGCCAAAACTCAGCAGGTACTGGGCAAGATGGGTAATAAGCACACAGGACTGTTCAGTAATGCAACAAAGTCTCTGGCAGCCCAATTGATACAGGTTGGTTTCCAGGCCGCTTTGGGCCAGGAAACAGGTGATATCACACACACACACACACACGCACACACACACACACACACTTGAGTTCTATAAATCAGGCAATGGAACCATGTAGGAGCAGGCAGGTGACCTAATCATGAAGGCAGAGGATCAGAGAGCGGGTCCTCACAGGGAGCATACACAATGGCAAATCTGGCAACACAGTGAAAGTCTCTGGACCACAAGTAAGCAGACATATACACTCACTCTGTACAGTCATAGAATGGTAACACCAAGCAGCCACAGGCAAACAGAAATCAAGGATGCAGAAGAAGATCTAAAGGTTGGGAACAGTGGGCTCGAGCGTTTCCCGGGAATCAGAGGAGACAGGTAGCTCAGTCACTGGCAGGGTCGGCAACAGGAACTCAGTCCAGATTAGAGTGCTGGAGAGTCTTGCATAAGTGATGAAGAACAATATGGCAATAAGTGTCTGTAAGGCTGGGGTAAATATACTAGGTTAATTGGTGATCAGGAGCAGCTGTGTGACCAGGTGAGCGGAGTTGGCTTGATCATGTCGGAATGGCAGGTTGACTGGGCAGGCAGAAGTGAGCAGGTTCCCAGTAATGCAGAACTGTGACAGGTTAAGGGTGTGGGACAGACAGAGATGACAGAAGATAAAGACTAATGAGGAAAAGCATGGCATGAGGGAGAAAATTAGGGAGTTACTATTACTATTACTATTACTATTATGAACCTCATATGAAGGGTCAGGTCACCCAAAATACAAAATATGCTCTTTTTTGGAACCAGCCATTGGATTTTATTTCAAAATATCCCTCTCTGAACTTTCTGTTACCACCTCAATACAATAGAGGTAAATGGAATTTTTCATTGAAAACTTTCAAATAAATTAAATGCGCTACATTTCTTTGCACAGTGTCTGTTAATCTCTCTCTTTCACACAAAGTAAACAGTGATCCACTCTATAGCCGTCCCCATTTATGAACCTAAGGGTACAATGATAAACTTAAACTTTAATAAAGTTTAATGATCAAATAAAGTTTGCTTTAAAGAAATCAAGATGTAATGTTATGAAAAGCCTAGTTACTGAGGGCACTGTTACCTAGGCTTTGTATAAAAGTAATGTTCTCCGTGTACAATTGAATTGTACAGGTTCTAACATTTAAACCTAATTTATTTATAAATAATCAGTGAATAAGTGGTCCTAGAATAGAACCCTGTGGCAAACCTTTTTTAACGCTCAAAACTGGAGTGAAAGCAAGTGATTTTTCATCAAATCCAATAGATTCCAGGTGTTTCAAACGACTTTGACGATCGACAGTATCGAAAGCCTAAAATGAATCAATTAAAGGGGCGACACAATCCTGATTGATAAGAGCTTAAAATTGAGTGTTGAGATGAAAATGTTCTAACCTGATCATTTACCAGTTTCTCTGGCACATTAGCTTGAAAAATGCTTCAATAAAAAGTCCAGTGTCAAGTCGTAGGGCTGTTTATTTTTGCGGGCTTGCTTTTATTTAAAGTTATTTTTTGGGCTTTTTGTGCCTTGATGACAGGACAGCTGAAGAGTTGTTAGAACCTTATCTGAGAGAGGGATGATGACACGCCGCAAAGGGCCACTTTGTAAATGGGGCAAATACTTTATACCACTATACCGGGTGAGCTACAGGTACACCCCACGCGCTTGCTAACTTACACCACATACTGTAAGAGGGCTCCTTCATCTGTCTTTCTCAAACATGAAACTGAGGTTTTTGTCCATAGTTTAAACTATATGTGCATATATCACTGTACTTTTACTATTACTTTATAGACTTCACATATTGTCCACTACACTTTACAGGCCTATGAACATAGTTTTTTTTTTTTTTTTAATATTTTATTTATGAATTTTCAATATAATAAACAATAAACAAGACAACAGACGAACTGTGACATTATAAAAAAGCACATCACTAGCTCAAAAGAAAATAAACATAGACAAGTAGACAGAGAGAAAAAAAAAAGAAGAATAAAAGGGCCCTGCTCAGAAACAGTATACCTTGACATATAGAACGTACCAGGTATTATATAAAAATAAAAAAGAAGGGGTTATGTTGACAAAGATGTATGAGAGTTAAGTGTTACTTTTAAGTCAGTCTTGACAAATGTAGAAGAAATGGTTGCCACATCCTATCAAAGGTTGCAGAGCTGAGAGATACATTGTGTCGAATCCTTTCCATATGCAACAAATTAGTAATTTCTGAAAGCCAGGCCTTAAAGGAAGGTGCCTCGTCACCCTTCCAATGAGATAAGATGTTCCTTTTTGCAATGACCATTCCATATTGTATAGTTTTACGGTGCAAGTTGGTGAGCATAGAAAGGTGTCGAGAGCCACCTAGAATTGCGGTGAGAGGATCTGGAGAAATATTACAATTATATACCTCAGAAAAACATTTGAAAATATCAGACCAGAATTGATTTAATTTGGGACAAAACCAAAATAGATGGCCCAGAGTTCCCTCCGCTGATTTACATTTTGAGCATATTGGGGATATAGAAGGGTAGAAAGAGTGAAGTTTAACACAAGAGTAGTGTAGCCTGTGGATAACTTTAAACTGAATAAGTTGGTGTCTCGAATTGATTGAGCAGCTGCGAATGTCACCAAGGCAAGTTTCCCAGTCACTGTCACTTATTGACAGAGCTAAGTCTTTTTCCCAAGCCTCTTTCAAATGGTGGGATGAAGTCGGGTTAAGTAAGTTGAAAGGTCGACGAATCGTGAAGTAAGTCTCTTAGAGTCGGGGGAACGATTCAGAAGAGTATACAGTTCAATGGGAGCTGGTAATGACTGAAAGTGAGAAATGTTTTTACGGACGAAATCTCTAACCTGTAGATAGCGGAAGAAATGCGTATCTGACAATGTGAATTTCTCTTTCAGCTGAGTAAAGGTAGCAAAAGTCTTATTGAGATAAAGGTCCTCAATGGTAGTGCCTATGAACATAGTTTATGCTTGTACCCAATAGGAAATATAGAAATAGAAAGCCACCACATACCTGATCTACACACTTTAAATGTCACTGATAAGTATTACATACAATGAGGCCAATCCACTCATCTGTTAATGTTCACCTCACAAACATTATACAACACTGTTTTTTCAGGACTGTGAAGTGCAGTGGTCAGCAGTTTTTATTTGTTTTCCTGAGTTCACTGGGTTAGTTACCTCCAGGATTGGATCAGGTCCAGCTATGATCAGTCTCAGTAGACTACTGGAATGTTCTTGAATATATTTGTTACAAATTAGACTTAACATTTACATCTGTATATCTGTTATATCTTATATATATATATCTGAAATAGTATCTGTATACTGTATTACAAAATAATACAAATTAAAATGTATGGCTACTTTTCAAATTTCTATGCAAAATCCTAATATGAAAAAAACAAAACTGTGTATGGAAATGGTTCGTACATCTACACAGGATATTACAGCATTTTTTAAAATCTTTTTCATATCACATCAGTACAAACTCAGTTAGCCTTTAGTTAATTTTTACCATTCTTTACATTCATCGTAATGCATCAATATCAAATTAAAATGTTCACAATGGAAACCAGTGCTTCATCAACATCTGCTATATCTTCAGCAAAGTACTTTTGCTAGACATTTGCATGTAATAGAGCATAGTGTCATCTAAAGAGTATCAGATACATATCTATTGATTGGATTTTTATGGTGAAATGGTACCCTTCTAAATTCTATGAATCTCTGACTCACTTTCCTGGTAGCTGGTCTGAGCAGTGGGGATGGTTAGGGTAGAGCTCCCTAGGGCACAGCTCTGTGGCACTTCATCAAACACCGTGGGCGTCTTTGGAGAGCCCAGTGCGGCTCCACATTGTCAGCTCCTCCTCCTTTGGTACCCAACGTGACGCGGCCCACGTAAACCGGGCCATAATATAAACTGTTGCTGCTGCAGCAGCCAGGGTACCTTTTGCTCAGCTCCACTGTCTTTCTAGGCCTCTCCAGTCTTTCCTGGACCAGAGGACTGCTCACCATGAAGCTGCTCACCCACATCCTCTTCCTGGCCCTGGCTCTGGCATGGGCTCAGTGGTAAGTATCTTTGCACTTAACCTGGAGTGACAACACCAACAATTGCATCTACAACCCTAAATATGAAGCAGCTTATATTCCGAAAAATGAATAGAAGATCTGAAATGAGAATATTTTTCCTTTTCTGTTCTGTTCAAACAGTGATGAACATACATCAGGTGAGTTGATGGAAAGCATTTCTATTTATTTTGGGATCACTAGTTTTTGTCATTAGTGAGATATTCCTCATGATGAATGTTAACACGTTATTTCAAAATGTTATTTTTAATTTCACATAACCATGATATTCTGCAGCTGTCCTTGACCGTTGTCAAGGCCTTGAGATGGATGCTGTTGCAGTAAACGAAGAATATATACCTTACTTTTTCAAGGGTAAGTCCCTACATCATGAAGAACCATGGGTAGGGTTCATCATATGATCTTACTATAGTGGGAAGTTGCTTGTCCTCAAAATTAAACATCGGTCAAGTAATTGCAAAGCGCTGCATTCTGTAAAATCACACCATGTTCTGAAATTTCAACGCTCAAGTTGTGGAAAAAAATTTTTTTGTTCCATCTAATGGGTGTGTCCTGTACCAGGTGACCATCTGTTCAAGGGCTTCCATGGCAAAGCAGAGCTATCTAATGAGTCTTTCGCTGAGTTGGATGACCATCACCACCTGGGCCATGTAGATGCTGCTTTCCGCATGCACTACGAGAACAGCAGCGACCACGACCACATGTTCTTTTTCTTGGTATTTTCTAGTCTTTGACTCTTCTGATCTTCCTCAATACTAGGATAGACAATTAACTAGTTGGATTACTGCAATAATTGTCTGTATGTAACTACACTATTTGGTTGTTTTGCAAATTTAAAGACTGATCTCATCATAGTGCACTCAACATTTTTAGTTAGGCAACAGAGGTTCATAACCTAGAGTCAACCACCTTGCTGGAAAGGAAATCACTGCAGTAACTGTTATCTAAGTTATCTCACTCAAAATGAAGAAAATCAAGTTCAAGTTCTGAAAAGAGATTGAGAGGGAAATTATTGATAGATTAAGATTAATACATTTATGTGGCTCAGACAGTACAGTCGTTGTCTACCAATCAGAAGGTTGGTGGTTCAGTTCCTGGCACCTGCATACTGAACCCCAAATTGCTCCTGGTGGCCGTTCCATCGGTGTGTGAGTGCATATGAATGATTATTGCTCCTGATGAGCAGAAGGTGCCTTGCATGGTAGACTCTGCCACCAGTGTATGAATGGGTGAATGCTGACTTCTGTTGTAAATGGTCATCCTTTGATACAGGACAACAAGGTGTTCAGCTATTACCAACACAAGCTTGAAGATGGCTACCCCAAGGATATCTCTGAAGTCTTCCCTGGAATCCCTGACCACCTGGATGCTGCTGTGGAGTGTCCCAAGCCAGAGTGTGATGACGACTCTGTCATCTTCTTCAAGGGTCAGTGTACATTCTTATCTACCTCAATGCACGCTGTTTTGCCAGAAATGTTTTGTAGATTACATAAATTCACCAGGCATGAGGATGAGGACATAATGACATTTTTGGATAAACTTTTCCTTTAAACCTGGAACCATTACACTGTTACATTTGCCAAGCAGTTTTTTTTTTTTTATTATCCTTATTGGGTTTTTCCAGCTGGATATTTTAATAAAAAGGTTAAGCCACAGAGTAAGTATACAATGTTTGGAATTAGCCCTGTTTGTTATGTCTTCATATTGCAAGATTGGGCATTTTTAAACATTTTTGCTGTTTTGTCATCAACAACAGGACTTCAATGTCAAAATCACTGTGTGTATTTGAAGCACACCCAGACAGAAAAAAACAGTGCACCAAAAAAACCCATTTTGGACATTTTTTGTTCTTAAAAACAAATTTAGAGCACTGAGCAGAAGAAGTTTTTGCTCTCTGCATTCTTCCTAGTTTCCATTGTTTCCATATTTCAAATGCACACTTAATTTACTGTATACTGCTTATGCTTTTGATTTGTGTAATTGTGGAGAAAAGACCACTTTGACCTCATCTTTACACTGCATTGAAGGGAACTACTTTCAGCTTTAATTTGAAGGTGTTATATTCACATATAATGAGTAGTGTAGGAACTGTCCCTCTTTTTATACAGCACATAGCCTACAGCAATACCCCATATGTAAAAGGGGCTATAGTCCTTCCAGTTGCCCAATGTGCAAGAAAATTTGACCTCTAGGGTCCCCTTAGTGGCCCTGGCAGGTCTGGAAGGGAGGATGCGGTCTCATTTGTTTAAAAGTAGTGCCATTTCACAGTATCTTAAGGTATCTGAAGAATAACTTAAAAATATATCTTTGACATACTTCCTCTGTAGGAGACGACATCTACCACTTTAATGTCAAAACCAAGGCAGTGGATGAGAAAGAGTTCAAGTCCATGCCAAACTGCACATCTGCTTTCCGCTTTATGGAGCACTATTACTGCTTCCATGGACATATGTTCTCCAAGTTTGACCCAAAGACTGGCGAGGTGCATGGCAAATACCCCAAAGAGGCACGCGACTACTTCATGAGATGCTCTAAGTTCAGTGAGTGAAAACATCAATGTCATTAATGTATCAAATTGTTGTGATATTTTAGGATAATCACTGTAAACTCATCAAACTATGAGTTATTATATATATATGTATATCAGCTTTGTCTATGCTCTGCATGGCTCCCTCCCCCCAACTACAAACCAAAACTCATTCCGTCAAAACTGTTATTTCTTGAAAACTTGTATCTTAATGTATGTCATATATTTAACACTGTGATCCTAACCTCTCACTGAAGTTATATAAACAAGTGATAGAGGGGAGGAGTGGCTGTTACAGAGACACCTTTCAACCTATCACAAGACACTGTGCCATCAAAATGATTTTGAAGCTGTTATTTTGAGGTGAAAAAGTTAAAAAAAAAAAAACACATAATGTTTCAGTAACATGAGCATTATACTTGTTTGCTGTTCAGGTGAAGAGAGCGACCACGTAGAGAGAGAGCGCTGCAGTCGTGTTCACCTGGATGCCATCACATCTGACAATGCTGGGAACATGTATGCCTTCAGAGGTGAGTTAACAAGCATTTAACTAACAAATAGTTCCATTTTTTTAATTTCCTATAAAAAGAAATGTATATAATGTATTGATAATTACTGCGCTTCTGTCATGCTGTTAGGCAGATTTTTGAAAAGAGCCATGCTAGCTATTTCCCAGTGCTTCCAGTCTTTAATGTATGCCAAGCTAAGCTAACTTGCCTTGTCTTGCAGGCCACCATTTCCTCCGTAAAGATTGGGACAATGACACACTGAAGGCAGACACCATCGAAAATGCTTTCAAGGAGCTGCACAGTGAGGTGGACGCTGTTTTTACTTACCAGGATCACCTTTACATGATCAAGGTACACTACACACTACAGCAAGCGCACACATTGCATTATCCTGTCATCACCTTTTCCTCAAGGTAAAACCACACACCATTTATTATTTCTTCCCTTTCAGGATGACCATCTGTTTCTTTACAAAGTTGGTGAGACCCACACCCACTTGGACGGTTACCCCAAGCCTGTGAAGGAGGAGCTGGGCATCGAGGGTCCCATTGATGCTGCATTCGTTTGCGAGGGTCATCACATTGCTCACATTATCAAAGGTTAAGACACAGACAGCAGATAAAATAATAGGTTAAGCTGCAGACAATACTTGAAAAAACAACAGGATCATTTTGCAGACACTAGCCTGTGCATCTGCAAGCACTGAAACTAGAAATTATGTAAATAGATGTAAGAATATGTCCAGATGCACATATCTAAATATCAGCCTGTGGAAACATTAGTTATATTATAATTTCAACCAGAATTAGCCCAGTTTTGACCAAGACTACTACTACAGTACCCACTCACATCTCTTCCTCCCTGCTGCCCTCCAGGTAACAATATCTTTGATGTGGAATTGAAGGCCAGCCCTCGTGTTGCAGGCAACGAGCGTAATATTCACCTCTTTGAGAACGTCGATGCTGCCATGTGCAGTGTTGAAGGAATAAAGGTGATCAAAGGCAACCACTTCTACCACTTCGAGAACATCATCTCGTTTGTTGCTAGCAGGCGCCTGCCTGAGCAGCATAGGGTATCCTTGGGGCTGTTTGGCTGTGATCACTAAGATGCTTGCTTGACAGAACTGAATGGATTATGCAGAACATCACGTACAACACGAAGGAACATGGAAAAACAACAGCACCACCACCTAAATCTTACCTCAAAATAACCTTATGTCTGTTTTTGGAAGGGTTCTTTCGTTTTCATAATTATGCTTAGTGATCCTCTCTAAAGCGGTGTGTTACCAAGAAGTTAAAGGGTATTACAAGTCTATCTGTGATTCATTTTGTACAGCGTTGTTGTAAATAAAGTGGAGAGGCAACACACAATGCAAAGAGTCTATTTTGTCTGTCAAGGGGGGACACTAAGAAGATTATTTAGTGATGTTTCATGTTATATGTTTGTAATGTCCTACTAATTTCTTAGGAAATGCCCTAGACAGAACCGTGTAGTTTGTTTTTAATCATATGACAATTACAGTCTTATTTTGACAGTTATTTTAGTTAATCGGCCAATTTGTAAGAATTCCCAACTTGTCAACTACTGATGTTTGGGGTGGCAGCTGACCCGCCCTACAATCCCAAAGCGTCAGTATTTGATGAGTTGGGAATGAGACTCAAAAATCAACTTTCTTACAAATTGGACCTTTAAGAATGGATTAGAGGGTAAACCACATAGTGGCTAACAGGAGACAGGGCATTGCAGACAACATGCAAAACAGATACAGATGCTCACAACTATAGGAGAACCTCATGAACCCATCAAACTACTATATAAAAACAAAAAAAAAGAAACAGGACCAATTAAACGGGGGATAATACAACCTTAAAGTGGCTACAATCAGTATATTCTTAAAATAATAATGTTACGAAAATGTGAATACAATGTCATTGTTGTCAAAGGTTCATACTAGTACTGATGAGTGTACAAGAATTTTCACCCAAATTTGCAGCTCGCTTCGACTTTTCAACGCTTTAAAGCAAAGTTCAATCTCACCGCTACCATTAGCATAATTCTTTGGCCACATCAGGCATCTGTTTTCAGCAAAAAAAAAGCTTGAATTAAAACTTTCTGTGTGAAAGAGGTCATATTATGCTTTTTGGGTTTTTGCCTTTCCTTTATTGTGTTATGTAGCACGCCAAAGGGAGTTACTCTGAAACGCCTGGTTTGGAGTGGAACCTTTACTTCCGTAACTTATGTGCGTCACTTTGTAACAGGCGTTTTATAAATGAAACTCCAGTCAGTCAGCAGACATACAGTTGCTACTGCTGTGGCAGCGTTATTTTAGATCACACTATCTTGCTAAGATTTTTCAAATAAACCTATGTAATAAAACCCAACAAATAACAGCACTTTTAAATTTTTTTTAGGACTGATTATTTTTTTTTTTTTACAGTATTCAACCAAATCAAAAGGTAATTTCATTGTTTTTATATGTGTAAATATCCTTAATTAAACATTAAATGGCCACAAATAAAGAAGATCTTATGTACTTAGTAAAAAACTGTATTCTAATTTGTTTTTCTTTTTATAGTGTACCCAAACAGTACCAAATGACAGACACAGTTACCAACTAGCTGGTGAACACATGGAGCATGTAACAGCAAAAGAGCCCGATATCTCTCTCAGGAGTTGGTGGAGACCAAAAACAGAGCTAAAAGAGGGTGAATATTGGACTTATTCATATTTTTTATATTATATTAATCACTGCTGGCTGTGTAAATAAGCAACTGTTTGCCAAAGAGTTAATCATATGATCTTATAACATGTTTCTGCTGCACCCAAGTGACCAAAAAATCTGTAATTGCAGGTCTGAATTTTAACAATAGGATCAAAAATATGAAGAAACAGTAAAACAATACCTTAAAAATTACGTTGAAAAATGCCACCAATATTACAGAAATTCATATGTTTATCTGTGAGTTCTGTTGATTTTATTAGCTGTTGTTAATTTTCAGAAGAATTAACCTTAAAATGAAAGCAACTTTCAACAAAACATTTATTTCTTCTTGATTTATTATTGGAATTTTCCTGCTAGCAAATTAAAAAAAACTGCTATTGTTCCGCTGACTAAAACACCCTGTAGATTAAGTTACCAATACTTGCAAGTAATTATGTGGTCATTGTATTGATTGAACAGTTTCACTCATCACCCATCCATTACCTGTTACCACTTATCCTGTGCAGGGTTGCTGGGGGCTGGAGCCTATCCCAACTGATATTGAGCAAGCAGTGGGATACACCCTGAACAGGTCAACAGTTCATCACAGGGCTGACATAGAGACAACATGACTGATCATTACCTAGATTATTACCCTCTATCCTGCTTCAGGCACCTTTTTACGATGCCAGATTAAACACAAATTCTGGCTTTTCACCAGCAGAGGGCACAAGAGTTCCATTATAGGAACCAGCTTGACATGTCGCGACAGTGAAACCTATTGCTTCAGCCTGTCTGTATGCACGTCTCTGTCTTGTTTCTCTCTAGCAGAGCAGCACAGATAAATCAGTGCAGGTGTGATATCATTTTATTCCTCTCAGAAACACACTGAGACTGAGATTTCAGTTAACCACAGGGAACTTTGGTTTAAGACCGAAAAAGATGCAACTTCTTCTTCATGTGAGCCCCCACATAGACCCATTTGTTGGCAGAAACCTTTTAGTTTTCTATCTGGTGAAAAGTCTCTGCAAAACCATGCTGTTGGACCACACAATGCTCTAACCAACAATATGAAATTACACTTTAGATAAAGATTAAAAAGATACCAAATATGTCAGGATTTTTCAAAATAAGAAGATTCAAATTGCAAGTAAAAATTCAAGTCATTTAAATCTCTGAATATCTACCATTAAAACAAAAACATTAAACATTTTCCTTTCACACCTATGTCAATACTGAACAAGTTTCGTTTCAGTCTTCTTCAGTTCTGTCTTAAATTAAAATTTTAAGCTGTGTGGCTATGCAAAGCCTGGCTGCTGTTGTCTTAATATTGCGTTGTTCCAGGATTTTTTCAGGTAAAAAGTTGATTTGATTTCAAACTGTTTGCTTTCAACGGAAGTCTTAAACAAAGTCAGTTCTGAAATGAATGAATGAATGAATGAATGAATGAATGACTGGCTTAGGTGACATCATTTGCAACCAAAAAAACAAACGAAACTTTTCAGTAAAGCCAACCCTAATAAACAGAAGACTTTGATCATTAACAACACAGGCAGTGATTTCCGTCCTCAGTGTCCTGCTGTGCATTGTGAAGCTCTAAACTGAGGCAATAGGGTGATGTCAGCTTCATGACCAGGGCTGAAGTCTCTGATAACAGCACGCTTCATTGGCTCACACAATCCCTTACTTCACCCAACTGACTGCTAGGCTGACAATGGCGGGAGAAACACTGAGGCCCTTCACCAGTGCTAGTATGAATCCACAATCAACTGCAGAGGCTGCCAGCCCAACAACACACACATAAAATCTGGGTAAAGTATCTAATGAGAAGAGCATGTTTTGAGATAGAAAGTCCAGTAGGTTGGTTTAATGTTAATTAACAGTTGTTATTCTACAAATAGACCCCATTTACACAATTCATTCAAAATGATTATAAATTTGAATCAACTGCATTCTAAAAAACTGTTTAAATTCATTTCAAATATGTGTACCTAATAAACTGGTAATTGAGTACAAAATGGAGAGTTGATTTTGGAATGATTTGTTTTCATGACAATGTTTTGTTTTGTTTTGTTTACATAGATTTCTGTCATATCTGCAAAATAAAACATGAATCAATGGCCTGTTCAACCAAAATTGTGGTGAATTATGGTCCAATATAGAATAAAATAGATGTAGGGGAGACTGTGGATGGTTGTAACAAAGGGATAGTTGTAACACTCTCAATTTGACCAATCAGAAACGAGCTGTGGTGATGTCATCAATACAGTCCATGCCCACTTACAAATTGAGCTCACTGGTGAAGCCTCATGTCTCTGAGTTGAAAACTGTCTGTTCTGGAGCCAAAAAACAATTTTTCAGGTAAGAAAGTAAAAATTTCCATCACAAATACTTTTTGCATAGTGTCCATTGTGTTGTAGATACAGTTGTTTCACTTACATAAGCTCAAGTAGTAGTTTCTCTAGTTTAATTTGATGTGTTGCATTAGTGCTAGCTTTGAAGCTAAATGCTAAAAATGGTTAGCTTTTTAATGGCTGCCTGGCATGGGGAGGGTTGTAACTGTTCTTAAAAAGTGTTACAACCTTCCCCTTATGTTGACATTTTGTACTATTCCCTTTTTACAGCATGCCTAGGCAGTGGAAGCGTAAAACAGACAGGGGTGTCCCTGCAGAAGTTCTCCAGAAGGCAGCAGCTGAAGTCATCCAGGGAACATCTGTGAGACGAGTCACCAAGGCCCACAACATCTGCCATGTTACCTTATACAAATATTGTAAAGCTGCAGAGAAGCTAAGAGAAGAGGGTAACATTGAGAAACCCCATGTAGGCTACCGTAGTAGCCAGAAGGTCTTCAGTGAGGAACAGGAGGAACTTGTGGCTGAGTACTTAAAGGAAGCAGCTGACCTGTACTATGGCTTAAACCCTCGAGAGGTAACAAGATGTTTAAGTGCTTACACTTTGCAATATGATACACAAAAGAGCAACAGTAATAAATAATAGCAAATGAATAGTTGATAACGTGTTTTCTGATGTTTGTCTTAGGTCAGGAAGTTTCCCTACCAGTTGGCAGTTCAATACAACTGTTTATTTTATGTTATATATTTTTATTTATTTTATTGTATTTATTTTTTATTGTATTTAACTTATACTTTTTATTTATTTTTTTATCATTATTTTTGTATTCTGACAAGTTTATGGTTCCTTCTTTATCATTCATTAAAGTGCTTGCATACATTTTAAGTGTGGATCTTTTTTTAAGTATAATAATTTAATTGTTACATCCATCCTCAAGTAGTGTTACAATTCACCCCGGTACTGGGGTAGGTTGTAACAACATACCTCTTTGTATTTGACATTAATTTACATAATCTGTGATGGTGTAGTAGAAGTCCAAGTGTATGTCATTTACAGCAGACAAATATGGGTACCACATGTTAAAATTTGAGATCTCTAGCACAAACAACCACTGAGTTACACTTGCTCAAACAAAAAGTGTTACTATCATCCCCGGTCTCCTCTACTTAAATGGTACTTACTTTTAAAAGAGGTGGTGATAAGGACTGATATTTATTACAGAGGGAACCCTATTGGATTCACACGTTACAAACCTCCTAAGGGTCTAAACGAAGAACTTATGTTGAATTGTTTTTTATAATCTATTGAAATTCACAGTTTCTTATGATTCCATGATTATATTCTGTTTTGGACTTGTTATCGTTCACTACATTTTTCTGTGCTGACATGTATGAACTTTTGGATAGGTTCATGGGGTTTTCTAGGAGATCTTTACATAGATATGCGTTTTTGATACTCTCCAAAGGGCTAGACCTGCATTACGGGCTCTTTTAGCTCTTATTCCTATTTTCTCATGTTATTTGTCCCTGTTAGATTTGGATTATTCATTATGTTTGAGTATCCATATTTTTCTGATATATTTTTTTCTTGTATATTTTTCTGACATTTTACGACATTATTCTATGCTTAAAGAATCGTGTTCATACGGTCATTTAGTAACTAAATTAATTCTAAATATTTTTGTAGAAAAAATATTTTGCTGTTGATTCCTGCCATTTCTGTGTACCTGTCATATATTTTCAATCCAAGAATAAAAAAAATGTACTACATTTGCAGCTAGCTAAGCAGCCCCATTTAGTGGAAACAATGAAATCTGTGGTACTCTTGCAAAAGTACTTTCTCAGCAGTTGTGCATTTCCTCATACGCCAGTATGGTGGTTTCTGACCTTTAGCTCTCCAGCTAAAAACCTCTGAGAAAACACGATCTAGTCATTGTCCGTTTTTGAGATCTTCTTCAGGGAGTTGAAGCACAAAGGTGGAAGAGATGGCTGGTGTAGCACACTGGACTGCAGTTTGGACCAGGAGGCTTTGAGTTGGTCTGGATACAGGGAACTGGCTTTGGATCAGTTTCACAGGAACTGTGGTGATGTATAGAACTAACAGAGCATGATGGACTTACAGGACTTGAGGGTCTGTTGTCAGGGTGTGGAGCAATGTAGGAGGTGCTCTGCTCAGTTGGTGTGGTGTCAGCAGTGCAACGTGACATTGTGTAACAGGTAGGGCATGACGGAGACGACCCAAGGACTTGTTTTCCAGCATTTATTTTCTGCAGAAAACAGTAATGCACATTAATGGCCTTCTGGTCTTTTTCTGCACCTCTGTTCCCTCAGTAATGCAAGGCGGCACTGTGTAGCCTCAAAATACATACAAATACATTAATTTAACATTACAGTATATACTCAACTCAGTGTGCACATTACTAGCCAAGAGCTATTTAAATTGACAGGAAAACATTTAACCTTAAACAACAAATCTCCTCAAAACCATAACACGATATACAAAAGGGTGAACAGTGACCCCTGGTGGGCAGATTAAAATGGTGCGTGGATGAGAGCGACTAAACAGAGACAACGAAAATTATAACATGTAGCAAAGAAAAGCGCATACCTGCAGAAAACATTAATGCACATTAATTGCCTTCTGGTCTTTTTCTGCACCTCTGTTCCTAAACAGGCAAAATAACAGAGTTTACACTAAGAAATGAATGCTACGGTCTCTGAAGCGGTGCTTTGTTTACAAGACACAGGGCGGTCTGCTGCGTTACAAATGGTGCCCAGAAAGTTAGATGAAAACATCTACAAAACATATATTAACGGTCAAAACAGCACAAAACAGCTGGGTAGTGTTAATGGTAAACATGATGCATTAAAGTTTACAACATAAACGGTTCAATTTCCAAAGAAAACAATAAAATAGCACAGCAGCATTTTTCCACACAACTTACCCTCAGCAATGCAAGGCAGCACTGTGAGGGTCAGTCGGGACTACGGAAGCTTAGAAGGTACAGAAAAGGTGACGTATGGCAAAGTAATTTCCGCAGGAAACGTTAATAAAAATAACGGTAAATTAAAATAACTCATTAAGATAAAATTCACACATACTCAACAATCATTAAACGATAAATAAAATTGACAAATACAAATTGGAAATTAAAACTGCAAGCAGTGATGAACGGGCCCTCGCAGTCGACGCGTGTCGGGGCGTGCTGCTGTCGGCATTAAAAAATGTACGCTGAAGTCCAAAGAACTCCCTGCAATATACATAAAGAACAATATATAATATATATATATTCCAAGTTTGGTGAGTTTTGGGGTATGTTCAGGCAGTGAAAAATGCGATCATTTGGGACAAAGAAAAAAAATAAAATAATCATTCAAAAAACAATAGGGTCCTTGCAGGTTCCCTGCTCGGGCCCTAATTAAAGCTGCAAGCAGTGATGAACGGGCCCTCGCCCCACGTATGTTGGGCTGTGGCGCTGTTGGAGGGTGTGCAGCCAGATGTGTGCTTGCCCGTTGTCTGTGGAAAGGTTCCTACCTAAATGGGATCCGTGTCACACAAAACACAACAGTAACATATTTAGTGACTTCTTGTGTCCAGTGGGTGGCGCTATAGATATGACACAGTATTGATGCAGAGACGTATGCAGGATGAGCCCCTCTACATGTGTGAGCAATTTGATGCAGATCGGCAATTGTATGTTGAAGTTATAAGGACTTCCTGCTTGATGGCGAAGGATCGAAATTGACCGCACTGCCACGCCCACCAGGTACAACGCAGGCTGTTGAAGGTATGAGGATGATACTGAGTGAATGTGAACTCTGTAGTGTTAAATCTGTAGAAAAAGATAGTTAAACTACAAGCCATAGAACTTGAGTCCGTATAGAATGGGAAAAGCCATAAGGGGGTCATCGAAATTGACCGCACTGCCACACCCACCAGGAATAACATAGGCAAAAGCTTTTCACAACTTTTCATCATCAAGGCATGAGGATGATACTTAGTGACTGGGAAGTCTGTGGCGTAAAATCTGTAGGCCAAGTTAAACAATGTACGAGGCATAGAAATGGGTTCCTACAGAATGGGAACAGCCATAAGGGGTCACCGCACTGCCATGCCCACCAGGTATATCGGAGGCGAAAGCTTATTATAACTTTTCATCATCAAGGTCTGACGATGACATTTAGTGAGTGTGAAGTCTGTGGCGTTAAATCTGTAGGACAAGTTAAATAAAGTACGAGGCATAGACATGAAAAAAATGAATGGGAAAACCCATAAGGGGGCGTTAGGGGGCGCTAAGAACAGAAGAGGAAGCAAGAGAAAATGCCGACATCAAGTGGCGCAGACATGACATTTAAATTTAAGTAATGGGTTCATACTCGGTTTTTACTCATTTGAACATCCAACGCCAGATATGTTAAACTTCAAGAGACTATAAAACCTCCGAAGTTTAACTTTCAGTTAAAATACGTGACGCTGGTACTGCTATGGTAAATATAGTTGTTATTCACCAATGTCCAACATGTTACTCTGGGGCTGTGTCCTTGAAGGATGCAGCCCCTGAATTTGGACACAGCCCCAGAGTAACATGTTGCTGGAAGCATCAGCTTTCGCCTATGCAACTATTACTCTAAGGGAGCCTATCTACAGATGTCTGGATTTATTTTTCCCGCCTAGGCCGCAGTCTTTCATCTCGCTGGACGAGCCAAAACTGCGCCGTGTTCACCAAACACGCTCCGGATCCAGAAAAGATGCTGCGCAACCAGCCTCTCTTTACCTGCCTGCAGAAGGAGGATAATTTCATTTTTCCTCAGAAAACGCCCGCTTTTGTCTGTTTTCTTATTGCCCGTCGACTAAGCTGTCTTAACAGCCAGCAGAACACTGCATCCGCCTTTAATCCACACCGAGGAAGCGAGCTGGATTAAGGAAGACACGACTACAAGTGAGGCTTATTTAGTGTCTGGGCAGATACTATAAGTTAGCGTGTATTGTATGCTTGTGAGCTACATTGTTTGTTCTTTGTGAGTTTTGTGGACCGCCGTGTCTCTCTTTTATTGCTGTTTGTTTTACGTTATAAAACACGTTGTTTGCTTTCCCTTTTCACTCATCACGAGCTGATTTGAGCCCCTCCACGCCGTGGAGCGGGAGTGTACACACACATTAGGGGTTACGCGCGCACACGTAATCTTATGAGCGACCTGTTGGAGACTTATGGTTGATGACCTCGCTATGACATAAAATACGTGTGTCTCGTGATATCTCCCTTTTTATGATTTCAGAGACGGACGCCTCGTGGTAGCACGTCCACCTTTTGTGGAACAATAGGTCACTTTCCCTACAAATTCATCTCGTGTGCAATCAAAGTGCACATGAGGCCAACGGCGGTGTAACCATTGCCGTTGTTCAAATCTCGCGCGTTCGTTCATCTGACTAGCTTTAGGTGACGTATTCACGTCCACCATTTTTGGAATTCTAGACATATGATTCAGCAAAATCTATTGTCCTTTTTGAATTCGTATCCACGCGTGACTTCTCCAAGTCACGTTTTGGCCATTTTTGTAGTCGAACGAAAGTGAGTTCCCCATTTCCGGTTCGGCCATTTTTGTAGTCTTTTCAACGGAACACTCCGTGACGTCACCCTCCATGGAGCGTGACCGCCATTTTGGCTCTCTGCCATCTTGTTTCTTTGACTACAACCGCCATCTTGGCTCCTCCTTTCTTTGTCTCTGATACACACACACACACACCGATGCTTGTTTGTTATTTGTGCATGAGTTCATCTTAGTTTAGTTTCATAGTTTAGCTACTTTGGTTGAATAATCAATTTGTGTTTATTGAAAGTATTATTGATTTAATCAAGTTGCTAACAATAATAAAGTCTATTATATTGTACAGAGCAGTTTTCTGTGATTATTTTGTGCATATGTTTTGTGGCATTTACTGGTTGTGAGTACAATAGGTCTGCATAATTTTTAATTTTCAAAATACATTATTTTTCTCATAGTGCATTACTGCAGCATTCCTTTTCCCACTGTGTCTGGAACGTTCCGTTTTGGCTGCAGAGTGAGACATCTCGCCTCGGTTTGATCTTTGGTGAAAGACATGCGTATTACTTAATGGGCAGGATGTAGCCAATCAGAGGCAGAGTAGGGCCGCTAATGTGATCCTGTATGTCAGCTGACTGACTGGAGTGTATATATTTTATAATAAATATATAAAAATATATATTTATATAACGCCTGTTACATAGTGACGCACAGAAGTTCAGAAGTAAAGGCTCGACTCCAAACCAGGCATTTCAGGCAGTGCAGGAGCAGTGTTTTCTGTAGGAGAGAGTAACTTCTTTTGGCATAGACTTAAAGATACACTGAAGTGTAGTTTAAAATGAAAATCAAAGTACACTGTTTTTAAGTATACTTAAACACACATAAGTACATGTGTATGTCTAAATGTGTATTTGCAATTTAGTATATTTTTTTAAATTACACTTGTGTCCCATTTGCAATACACTTAATACACTGAAATACCAGTCACAGTATTGTAGTATATTTATTTTCAGTACATTGAAGTTGAACTTAAAGCTGGGGTTGGCAATTCTGTTCAGAAGCATTTTTCATTATATTTGTATAAAATCTCTTAACATCCAGACAGCAATCAAAACATAAAATGCTTTGGGGAAAAAAAGGAAAAAAATCCATGGTCTCCGGCAGCGACAGGGCTGTAATAACTCCATCCAATCAAGAAGTTGGAGAGCTCAAGAGGTGAAAGGAGAGTCAGCATTGGAATTGCTCTTCTCAACGATGGAGACAACTGATGGAGTCGAAGGCCTGAAAACGGACGCCATGGTAGCTGTGTCTCTGTTGGACAGGTAATGAGCTGCTTTGTTTTGGTTGGGGGAAATGTATTATTACTCTGCATTATGTAGTCAACGTAGCTAACGTTAGCTCCTTATGTTGCTGTCGTATTAGCCCAACACTAATATCGTTGGCATCGTCAGCTTGTAGCTAACGTTAGCTGTATGAAACATATTTACATGTAATCTGACTTTTTACACGCAGGCCAACGTTTACATGTACAGCAGTGTTCACACATGCATTGCTACCCTGGGCTGTTTGGACATTAGCCAGAGCTGTATGTGAGAGGCGGACTATTTCTTGTGTGCTACACGTGTGAAAGGCCAAGTCCACTGTTCAGAGGTCATGAAAAGATTGCATATATCTGTGAATATAGTTTGCATTATATTTGTAAGCAGATGTTGTTAGATGATATTTATGTGACGTTCATTCATATAGACTTTGAACTGGATGTTTTACAAATGTGCTGATGTTGCCTATTTCTGTGTTCCATAGTTATGAAAGGCACACATCAACTTCCACGCCTTCTAAGTGTCAATTCAAGGCAGAACCATGCCCTGCTGTTTCCACTATTTCTGCAGTCTCTCTCTCTGACAGGTGAGTGTAACTTGATGCTGGTAGCAACATGGATCAGACCACTGTTATTCATGTAATATGTGTCTTTGATGGATACATTTCATAGATACATGTGTACTTCTTTCATATCAAGTTGGTTTGCTCTATGTGCATGAATGTGTTCCTTAGCAGGGATACAATACAAAAAGCAGTGGCATCATTTCATTAGCTTCACCAGGAAAATGCTTCAAGTACTGGTCCTAACATTAACA
The DNA here is from genome assembly GCF_040436345.1 of Pagrus major. NCBI lineage: Eukaryota > Metazoa > Chordata > Actinopteri > Spariformes > Sparidae > Pagrus > Pagrus major. Next base: position 2,366,250 of record NC_133223.1, on the reverse strand, counting down.
TGTTAGCCTACCGCTTGAGCTATTACATATTAGTAAGACATTTTTTAAGAAAGCATTTCAATTCATGATCTGACTGTCAGCTGACCACAGTAGAATGTGGGAACACTGACCATAATTGCTGCACACAATGCACCTACCAACCGCTTCAAAATAATCACTTACCACCCATCACATAAGTTCCCAGGAGTCTAACCCCAGACTTCTATTTTAGAATTAATGAAATTTTTATGCTCCATAAACACATTCAAATATAACTGTATTTCCTGAATACACATTGAAATGTAACTTTATGTCCTGTAAATATATTTAGTTCTCCATCCTTTCTGTAATTATTATATTTTTTGCAGAAATTATGACTTTTCAGTCAGTTGGACAGGTAAAGTTGTAAAGTAATCTGAAAGTTTCACTAAGCAAGAACTCCCTTATCTTATGCCAGGTACTCCAAGGTGTTCAACAAAAAATCCAGAAAGTAGAGCTTGTACACGATACTGTCAAAATGCATAGTAAAAAATTTGCTAACCCAACCAAAAAGAAGAATTGGTAAATATGAAATGGCTGTGAATGGTGGAATTCTGATGTAAAAGAGACTATTTGTGGTTGATGTCAGGAATATTTGTCACTGCATAAAATGCATCCAAAATCGTGCTGTTATAATAAATTGAAAGTAATTTCAAGGTCCTCAAAGCTATATTTACTGTTAGATAAGTAATTGTACTATTCTTTCTACAGGACAATCACTGCCGATGTCCTTCCTGTATATAGTTGTTTCTGCTAATTGTACTGTATATTGTCAAAACGATAAAAGGTATACTATTTATTTAGTTATTATTTACGTGTGTTCCAAAAAAAATCAATAAACAGGAACTAATTCAGTTATTATTATTATTATTATTATTATTATTATTAGTGCATCATGTAAAGTGTAAGAACTGTGATGGTTTGGTGTTTATGCTGGAAGTGTAAAGAAAAGGCATTTATCATTTTCAAGACTTTATTCAAACAGTTTAGAGATAATGCAAAACAAGGAGTAAATACAGAACAACAAATAAATAGGTGTCAGGCAGAGTTCAGCACTTGATGTGATTGCTCCAAACGTAGTCCTTGAATTCTGGCCTGTAGAGCAACAGATGAGCAACCTTTCTCTTTCTTTATATTTTTCTACTTACTGTGTTTAAGTGTTATGCACAAAAACACAATTTCAAATTGTGAAAAACTACTTGGCAAAAACTTTGATTCTGATTAGGGCGCTTGTGTGTCCAAGTTACATGCCTGGTCAATATACTGTACAAACACAAGTAGTTTAGTTGTAGGTGGTGTTTATTAGAAAAAAAAAGCACAAGCAATGTTCTACTTTAGATGCCGATCTGCTCATGTGCAATCCTTTGAGCTTGAAGATCTTCTACTCAACGTATGAACATCTGCTTCTTGACCTGTCGTCCTCCCACGTCCACGGCCTCTGCCTCCACTTCCTCAGACACTGCTAGCTGCTCTCCTGTCCTTCTCTCTGATGTGATGATGTGCTTCGCTCTGGCGAGTCAAACGATGCTCTCATCATGTAAGCTCTAACATGCAAAACATCATATCATGAGTCCAATATGGTATTCACATTTGTCTGTGAATCACTGAGGGTAAAAAAACAAACATGTAGCAGGCCCACCACTAATCTTGATGTTTTAGCTTTGCCATATGTTACCATAGCCAGCTGCTGCTAGCTAACCAGCAATAAGTTACAACATCAAAATACACTTTTAAAACAATGTCTGAATGCTAACAATGCTAGCTTGACAGCTATCAGTACTGGCAATGGCTATGTTGGTTGTTTACGTTCAATACGATAATATTAGGTGTTTACTTACAGGTGAATGAGAATGAAGTAGTTACTTGTAGTTAGATGTTGTGATGAAAACGCTGCACCATTACACTCTCTTCCCCACTGTTCGTGAGGACTCGGACTCTGTCTGCGGTATTCAACAGATGTAGGACAGTGCGCGTTCATGGTTTGGGGGGAGTGGCTTTGGAGAGAGGCCTGAGTGCAGGGGGCGGAGTTTACTGGTTGGATACTTACAAAATCTAGCCTGAGCTTGACGGTTTTTCCATCTTACCAACCCCAGCTTCAATTACATCTATTTTGAAGTACACTTTTATAAGTACATTTCAATTATATTTTAAATGAAGCACAAAGAAGTATGTGCTTTTGTATACTGAAATTATATTTTTAATAGAATTTAGTATACTAGTTTTTTTACCCGGGTATTGACCGCAGTTCTCACAAGACCAGCCATGCTCCGCCTATGAACTGCGCCTGGGCTAGAAAGCGAACAATATAAGCAGTGGTTAGGGCCAAAAAGCTGCGATCAAGTCGGACAGTTTCCCAGAAGCCTTCAGTCTGTACAGTAAGTCACAGAAACACTCACATCCTGTTAGATCTGATTCCAATTGATTTAAATTTTATCAGACACATTTATCACGTTTGTACACAGTCTTCACTTGTTTAATTATGACAGGGTGGCCTATTAAAACTCTACACAGGAGAGCTTTTATTTCTGTTCATGGTTCAACCTTCATTTTACATAAATTCTCATTTAAATCAGCTTCATATGATCTGAGCAGACCTGTCCCTCTCAGACTACATAATAAATGGAATACATTAATAGTCAAACACAAAAGGAAGAGATACGAGAAAATAGTTTTCATTATTATAACTTTCACTTTAGTTTTCAGCTTTAGTTACTGCTTTTGTGGGACTAAAAAGTTTTTAGTGAATATGAAACACAAACAGACACACACTTTTGACAGCTTTTTTGGCTATCCATGCTTATTCTTGTCTGCTCTGCTGTACAGACAAACTGCTGTTGGACCATCCGTGGGCATGTATGGTATGCTTGTGCATGTCTGTGTGTATTGGTGTATGTGTTATCTCCTTGCTGTTTGTTATGCTGCTTAATTAACTGGGATGGGAGGGTTGACGGACATCTGCTCTCAGCCTGTCGTTAAGGTGTGTGTGTGTGTGTGTGTGTGTGTGTGTGTGTGTGTGTGACAAGCAGGTATGGACATTAGCCAAAGACTGTGCCAGATGAACGTCGGATCTCATGACCAGATGGTGCCAGCTAGCATCCCCTCTGCAGACTACACTCCCTCAGATGTGACCCCAGTGCCCTGCATCAAACTGTCAGAGAGAACAGCTAACAAGTCTGGTAAAGGAACACCAGAGGGACTTAAAGACACAAACACAACAAAATGATGTGGATAAAGCTCAGTGAAGAGGCCCTTGTTCTTAAAGTGCGCAAGTAGTTTGACTGTGTTCATTTAACGTGAACAGGATGGGGCTTGTTGATGAGAAAATTGGTGTTAAAAGATGCTAACAGTATAATATGTCTTCTGCTTGTAGGTTACTGATATAGCAAACAAATAAAAAACCTTTGAATTTGATTAGCTTTTAAGTCCCAATTGTGCACAACTGAATCTGTTAGTTTGGTTGAGAGCTCTCCTTAAGTCAGACTGAAACAACTGTCTTTTGACTAAGAGTATGCCCACACTGTGTCAGTTTCCCAAAACTCCCTGCAGAGTGTGCAAATATTAAAGTGCTAGCTTGCTGTTTGTGTGTAGGGCAAACAATGACCTAAGCCAGCTTCTGATGGTCTGGTGCTGTGTGCCACAGTGCCAGCAAAGTAAGGAGATGTTTAGTTGGCTCTGACTTACTCTGTGGTTGTTCATTTTAAATGCCAAATGAGCCACATACACAGCAGAGATGTTGTTATCTTTATCAGATGTCACAATTAGATAATAAGGATTTTATTACTAGTGCAGCAGCTTGACAGCTTGGTTAGCATATAGTAGCCCTTTTCAAACAGAGTCGCCGCCAATTCTCCACTGTTGTTTGTTCACACAGAACCAAGCAGCTCCGGTGTAAAGCCGCACCAGTGTGTCAATTCATACAGCACGCCGGCACTGCAGATCCAAAAGATGTGTGACGGTACATGTCATGATGATGACGTGTGTTTTTTTCAACGTGTTTCCCCAGACAGGAGGACAGAGGCAGCATTTTTTTCCTCATATAAGTTGCCAAAGACACTACCAGTTACTACGTTACTGTTGTTTGGTCATGTAACAATGCTTTGTGGGACATTTCTCTTTATTTTGTTGAGTGAAGGACCTGTTTACTGTGAACACCACCAGATCGACACGCCCCCGCTCCGTGCCGCCGGCTTATTCATTCACACAGGTACGGTTTGCCTCTGTTGCGCCTCTGATACTACCTCCGGAGGCGCATCAGAGCCACAGCAAAATTTCACCCTACGCCGCATCTGAAACTTTCACACAGAGGAGGATTTCCATACTTTTTAAGTTGTCTGACACCAGAATCAAATATGTAAATGCAAACATCTATTGTAAGTTAAAATAATTCAAAACACAGCATAGGTGACCACAGATAGCAGTTAGAGAGTGAATGGAGGTGTTGAATATGTTGACACTCAGTAAAATAACCAGCTATCCATAAATTGAAATTGAAAAAGACAACTCTTTTTCTGTCATCACAAATTTTAAACATTACACAGTGAATACACAGTACAGCTGTTGTCATTAACTTGCACAGATTTTGTCCAGAAGTCACCCCGGACACGACATAATGATTTGGTCATTATTATTGTTGGCATTTTTTAAATTTCCAATCATCCCCTAATGATGACAAAGCTGATGTTGCATAATTGTGTTTACATTCTGTGCTCTGCAATCACGGCTCACAAAGCAAAGCGTTTAAATGTGTGGGCTCACTTTACTCAATTTAATGAAAATGCAATATATGTATGTGTATATGTAAGGATACATGCATTTGATCCCAGTAATCTCATAAACACATACAAATACGACATAAATCTAAAAACATTGGAGTGTGTTTGACTGCTTTTGCAAAGTGGCTGCTCCATCTGACATTATGTCCTCAGTGCAACCTCTCAGGGCTAAAGTAAAAATGACGCTGTTGCAACCTTGTAAAGACAAGGTAACACTCATTATCATTGTAAAAATAAATGTGTAGTCATTAACTCAGGACACAGTTGGGATGGATTTTAGGCATTTTTTAAATTTATGCTAAAGAAAGCAGCACAGCTGCAGTGGATAGCAGAAGTCAGACATTCAAATACAACCAATTTTCCACCACTAGATGATGTAAAATTACAGGAATAACCAACAGAATTTCACAGGACTGTTGCCAAGGAGTCCAGTTGGTTTAGCTAATTGCTAGGCATGCTGAGTTTACGTCTTTCCTGACAACCAGAGATAACTTACCTTGCAGGGAGATGACCACAGCCCTTATAACTTGTTTTCTTTTCTTTTCTTTCTTTTTTTTTTTTTAACAAAAATAACAACAACAAAAAAGAGTAGCAACTTCTTCTTTTTGCACCAATTCTGATGAATAGAACTGTATCAAGAGAATATCAACAAGTATCTGTGTTGATAAGCACTTTTAGTATTGGTATCAATAAAATCTTAATATATCCCTCCATGAAACTGTCTGTCTAATCATTTTTCTGTAAATTTTCAATTCCTTAAGTAACTTTGACTACAGTATAGTCTATTTCTTCCCTGTTTGAACCGAGAATCAGCTAGAAAAACAAGGCACAGTAAGAGTGTTACTTTTATTTATAAAATATTAATGACTCCATAAATAGCTGATGTGTTCTATAGCTCCATTCACACTGCCTTTTCAAGACGTGAATCTTGCGCCTATATTCCACTTCACTGTCTTTGTGGAAGTTACAGTGGCGGAATGGAGGGAAAGTTTAGTTAGTAAGGTATTAACAGCCGCAACAGAGATGAGACGACCTCTGTGTGAAAAGGTAAGCCGACGGCAGGGTGGAGGACAGGGGTGTGTCAGACTGATGATGTTCAGTCTGACAACAAATAAAAAAGAAATGTCCCACATTTCAACCCACAAAGCAAAGTTAAAAGACTAAACAACAGTTATGTGGTAGCAGGTAGTGTCTTCAGCATCTTAAATGAGGGGAAAAAATACGGAATTTATACATGGAAAAGTTGCTGTCATCCTGTTTGTCCTGCTGACTCTTCCTCACATGTCCACCTGAAAAACAGTGTCTGTACCCGGCAGCGAGAACCAGGTAGCTCCTGCAGTTGAATGACATGATTATGTGAAGATTTAGAGCAAAAAACTTTCACTCATGATGTCTTTGTTGCCTTCCACTATTGTGTTGCTGTAGTTACTGTCTTTGGCATCTTTATATAGAAAAAAATCACTGCGATGGTCAGCCCTCCCAGCTGAGACTTCAGTGTACTTCCCCCTGGAAACAGGATCCTTCCTTGTGAGTGAGAGCCAGACAGGGTCCGCTATTTACTGATGGCAATTATTTGATGTAATTTAGAGCAAAAAACGTATCTTTGTCACATTCCATGATGCATCGTGGGTCAGTCAGTCAGTTTTTGTGTGTGAGTTCTCAATCACAACATATCATAACATCATCCATATGATTATGAACAGTCAGTGGGGAACCGGGGGAAACACGTAAAAAATAACAATGCCGGCATGCCATATGAAACGACACACTGCAGCAGCTTTATGAGGGCACTGCTTGGTTCATTTTGAACAAAGGTGAAACTTTGTTGTGGCGATAATGCAGAATCTCTGTGTGAAAAAGGCTTATGTTTCATCAACACTAAAGCCACAACCTGCTTGGAAGAAGGAAAGCAGTTAACCCATCAGACAGACAGTTTTATGCCTAAAACGTGTTCAATCCTAGGATGTTTCTTCATACTATATCACATAGCAGGTTGTACTGTCTGGCTTCCAACTGTAAGGTTATCTAAAAATCCAAGCATTAGAAAATGGATAAAGACTAGTCAGGATCAGTACTCTCTGTCTTTTGTTACCCTCTTCTCTCCTCTTTTCTCTTCACCATGCTCTCTTCCACTCTTCCCTACTTCATCTGTCTGCCTTAATCGTCCTATCTCTCTGCAGTTGGCAGTGTGTCTGGACTTTGTTCTGGTGCTGTTTTTGCTGCCTTGCTGTGAGAGTCCCCCCCCCCCACACGCCCACAACCTCTACATCCTTGCCCATCATCTCCTCTTCTCCTGTGTCTCTCTAACCATTCTCCTCCTCCTCCACAGTGTCTTGTGGGTTGGGTTGTGCGGAGCTGTCAGTCCCTGGCTGGGCCTGCCAAGCTACACGTCCTGGTCAGAGGGGAGGCCGAGGCAAATGATCGGGGCGTCATTGTGGGTCGGGTCGACCTCCCACTACTGAGAAGCGGACCCCCTCAACAGATTGAGCCTCCAGCTGGCCCACCATAGCCCCATGCTGAGGGCACAAATGCCACAAAGCACAAATTCCCACTTGCACACAAGCAAGCACATATACACTAACGTGCATATATATAGACACGTGCTTGCCTGCACAAAGAAACAAACATGCAGACACACCAACACTGATCTGCAGTGTACTCAATCATTCACTGAAGTTTAAAGAAAAAGCTTAAATTGAATCTCTAAAAAAAATCTCAATTATTAAATGTTAATTTACACAAACTAAAGAATATTTCTTTTTATTTATAAGAGAATTTTGAGGATGAATCTCTAAAACATTGCATCAGTGGGCTTTACAATCTGACAGTGAACGAGACCCTCTGTCCATAGGCGCTTGATTCGAGTAAGGAACACTTTTCCCAGAAAAAACCCTTGTAGCAGGGGAAAAAAGGGAAGAAATATGGAAGAATTATCCTATCTTTATTCAAGAGCGTAGATTTTCAGTTTGAGAGCATGATTTCATTCCTTTTCAGTGACACAGCTCCTTCTCGTGCTCAGATTTATTCTCCTCATGCTCACATTTTGTGCTCGCACTGAGATGTTTGCTGCTTTCTTTCAAAATGTGTGCTTGAACTCAAAAATCACATGCTTGTGCTCACACATCTTCTTGCACACAAAAATTTCACTCGCATTCAAATATGTCCTGTGCTCGCTCAGATCTAAAGTCTGCGCGCTCAGATCTAATGTGCACGCACTCAGAATGAGCACCTCCTCTCAGGTTGAGGAGTCTGTTCAGACTCAAGGCTGTCCCTCCCTGCGCTCAAAATATTGTGTTTCACCAGCCAATAAGGACACAGCTAGAGTGTGGACCAATCAAATGACGGATGCGGCCTTGGGTGCATTCCTTCGCACTTTTTTTGAGTGCTCCGCAGGGGCGGGCATATGGTCTGTTTGTAAAACTGCTTCTCTCAAAATACACCAAATTACCATATTAGCCAGCTATTTGAATCGTCACCTATTTAAGACGCCAGCATATGTATGTATAATTAATCTTTAGTAATCCTAAAAAGAGTTATCGTAGTTTAGACTTTTTTCAATTTAATATTAGCGGATATATGTTATATAGTATAAATACTCACTACAGCGTAGGAGTGTTACGATAGTCGAGTGGTTAAGTACAATGTTAGATGATGCATTTTAAACATGGGACGCCAGTTCATCCCGGCCACCACACTAGCCCTTTTCACAGTCCCGTTTGCATGCGGGGATCCTGCGCCAATTCTGTGAAAGTTTCAGATGCGGTGAGGGGTGAAATTTCGCTGCGCTGAATACGGAGGTAGTATCAGAGGTAGTATCAGAGGCGCAGTATTGGCGAACCGAACCAGTGTGAACGGATAAGCCGGCGGCGCGGAGTGAGGATGTGTCGATCTGATGGTGTTCACTGTCTGATAACTGAACAGGTCCATCACTCAACAAAATATAGAGAAATGTCACCGTGTAAAAAATCACCACGACGATCAGCCCTCCCGACCGAGACTTCAGTGAACTTTCCCCCCAGAAAACAGCCTCCCTCCCCGCCAGTGAAAGAGTCAGACAGTCTCCTGTTTACTGATGGTGATTATGTAATTATGTAATTCAGAGAAAAACGTAGGATGTTTGGTGGGTCAGGATCTCAATCACAACACATTATAACAGCATCAGTATGATTATAAACAGTCAGCGGGTACATGTTTAGATTAACAGGAGGACACCGGGGAACCCGTTGAAAAAAACACACATGTCATCTTCATGATGTGTACTGTCACGCCGGCGCCGGCTTTCTGTGTGAATTACTCTGGTTCGTCTTTTACGCCGGAGCTGCTCGGTTCTGTGTGAACAACCAACGGCGGAGAATTGGCGAACCTCCGCTGCGGCGATAATGCGGCGACTCTGTGTGGTTTAAAATGCAACATCTGGCAGTGTACTTAACCACTCGACTATCTTAACACTCCTACGATGTTGTGAGTATTTATACTATATAACATATATCCGCTAATATTAAATTGAAAGAAGTCTAAACTACGATAACTCTTTTTAGGATTACTAAAGATTAATTATACATACATATGCTGGCGTCTTAAATAGGTGACGATTCAAATAGCTGGCTAATATGGTAAATTGGTGTATTTTGAGAGAAGCAGTTTTACAAACAGACCATATGCCCGCCCCTGCGGAACACTCAAAAAAAGTGCGAAGGAACGCACCCAAGGCCGCATCCATCATTTGATTGGTCCACACTTTAGCTGTGTCCCTATTGGCTGGTGAAACACAATATTTTGAGCGCAGGGAGGGACAACCTTGAGTCTGAGCAGACTCCTCAACCAGAGAGGAGGTGCTCATTCTGAGTGCGTGCACATTAGATCTGAGCGCGCAGACTTTAGATCTGAGCGAGCACAGGACATATTTGAATGCGAGTGAAATTTTTGTGTGCAAGAAGAAGATGTGCGAGCACAAGCATGTGATTTTTGAGTTCAAGCACACATTTTGAAAGAAAGCAGCAAACATCTCAGTGCGAGCACAAAATGTGAGCATGAGGAGAATAAATCTGAGCACGAGAAGGAGCTGTGTCACTGAAAAGGAATGAAATCATGCTCTCAAACTGAAAATCTACGCTCTTGAATAAAGATAGGATAATTCTTCTATACAGAAATCTCAAGAGCCACAGAGGAGGGATTCCTCTACCAGGACAGGCAGACATGCAATAAAAGTCTTAGTGTACAGAACAGACCAATAAAATAGTATACAGATTGCAATGACAAAATATTTTATTCAAGATTAGATTTGATTATAAAATATATGTGAAGAGTGTGAATCAAGGAGGATAACTGAGCAGGCCAAGGCATTGCCAAGTTGTGCCCAAGCTGCACACTCTCCTCTCCACTGTGGTGGAAGAGGATAGGCCACTCAAGATAATTAACAAAAACAAATATCAGAACGCATACACTCAGCTTCATAATAAATGATGCCTTGAAACAAAGACATACATAATACAGTATGATAATGTCATACAACTGTGAACGAATGGTTTTCTAGATCTAGAAGAATAAAAGAAGAAATTACATGTGAAGAAGCGTGATTACAATGAACAGACAGACCTAAGTTTGATCCAGGGGTTGAAAGTTAGTGCAAATATCAGTAAAATTTTACTTGAGCTTCTTCTTAGGCTGCAGGATTAAATATGAATTTACAATATGGAAAATAACAAACAAACTGAGGTCTTGGTTAGTTGTGGTAATAGACTGATGAAATCATCAGCAGTGGGAGTTATTTCCTGTTTTTGCTGTGTTGCTGTCATATTGTGTCATTAACATTGTCATACCTTGTTAGGCAGTCACTGTATCTATCCTCCCTCTCATTAACAGTTTGCCTATGTTGAGTTCACTACCTCTCTCTCTCTGTCAGCCCGGTGAAATTCTCCTCCTGTCTTCATTAGCTACACTTGCAGAGGGAGGTTTCCTGCCTGCCAAAGTCCTCTGGGCCCCCAGACACTGGTGCAGAGGCCTCCAGGGTCCAGAGGAGCCAGGCTGCGCACCGTTGGTCTGCAGTCTGTTCTCCAGTTGTGGCAGCGAACGCACCCTTATGATGACAATTAGTGGCTGTTAGAGAGCACAGATGAGCAGGGGAGGCACGAGAGAGCAAGAGGGAGAGGGAGAGAGAAAGGTGGGGGTGGGCGATGGGGGCAGGTGGTGAAAAAAGCAGGACGCAATTAACAAACATGGGAAAATACCTGCTAATGAGGATGGGCAAACCTCTGGGGGCCCTGGTGAGATGGAGGGGTGAAGGACAAGAGGAGGGATTATGACTTTAACTCTACATCGGGGGGCTGACTCTGTGACTTTGTGGAGGATTGAAAGACTAAAGACGGACAGATATTCTCCTTCTATTTTACAGGTCCGTTCCCAGACCGGGTCCAAATTATAATCTGCATGATTGGGTCAGGTACAGTGTATTGTAGGTTTCATGTTTGTATCAAAATGTGTACATCTCAAGTGAGATCAGAGCAGATTTTAATCAGCTGTAACATCAGCACAGGAGAAAAATTAGGGTTTAGTGTACTGAATAAACTGTGAAGTGGCTGAAAAAAGTAGACCTTCCTCAAAGAAGAACAGGTCATTCTAGCAAGGGCGGACATCTTATCTTGTTATTTGTTTACATTCAAAAGACAATGAAGCCATATAGCCACGGTAATCATGACTCCCACTGTGGCTATTGACCTTACAGACTCCACTGTGAGACTGTCTGTGGAAAGCGAGTCACCTTTTACCTCCATAGTAGTGTGAACAGAATGATAGGGCTTCAATAAGTTTACATGACACCACTACACTTTCTTCCTTCTTTCTGGTGTATATACTAAATAGTTGCTCTCTGACATACAGCTTTTTACTGTGTAAGGCCCACTTAACTTTGCTTGGAATGGTGAACCTATCATAGGCAACAAAGCCAAAACTTGATCCCCTGGCTCATATAGATGGATTTCGGCTTTGCAATCAAAAAACTCCTTCATTTTTTCCTGGTACATCTAAGGTTTTTGTGAGCAGTGGCACAGGCAATATGCAGTCGTCTGCAAAAACCATTTACATAGTCCAAAACATTATCAAGCGGCTCACGGTCTTCAACTCGTCGACCAACATGGCTAGTAGATCCTAACCTTTGGCTGTTTTGCCAGTTGGGAAAAAGTGCGAGACATAGAATTACGCCCCTGGTCAGTCTGTACCACCTTTGAGACACCAAAGGTAGTCAAAAAGATGGTCAATGCTTTCATTACCGGCATGGTTTTAATGGAGCGCAAGGGGAAAGCAGCAGGATAGCAAGTACTTTTACACAATACTGTCAACAAGTACTTACTCCCAGCCTTACTTTTTGGAAGTGGACCCACACAATCAAGCAGCAGATATTCAAATGACTTCTCAACCACTGGAATCAGATACAATGGAGCTGGCTTAATCTGTTGGTTGGACTTTCCAGTTAACTGACAGGTGTTGCAAATTTTACAATACATTGCTACATCCCTTTTCAGACGAGGCCAGAAGAAATGGCGGAGCACTCTGTCATGAGTCTTCTTCACCCCAAGATGACCTGCAACTCCATCATGTGATGTGCTCAACACAAGGTCTCTAAATTTTGAGGGCACCACAACCTGAACAACACTGTCTACCTGCACACCCTTCACTACATCAGCCCAGTCGAAAAAGGCAAAACGCTCTCCACGATGAGGCTCCCCGTAGCCCCATTGTATAGCAAAATCTTAACCGGTATGTTGTCCTTTCCATCCAAAGACACAAAACCATCGGAGACAAAATGTGCATACATCTCATCAATACTTTTAGATGGGGCAGTCTTCCAGGGAACATCAGACTCAGACATACCACTACTTAGTGCAGAGGACACTAGGCCAGCCAACTGGAATCAGCTGATTTTTGGCCAGCCTTAGAGATTGGACATTCCCCTTTCCAGTGTTCCTTGTTTTTACATGAATGACAAATCCTAGTGGGATCCAACCTTCCATACGTCCCTGGAACATGCCTCACTGCAAGATGAGCGGGTTCCTGGGCGACCCCTAGAGACCTCCTAGGCCTAAACCTGATATTCTCCATCTGCTGACCATGTCTGTGGACTTGACCAAACACCAAGCCACTAGCATGTGTAAGAACATATTCATCCGCAAGAACTGTAGTCGCAGACGCTGTCTTCACCTTTCTCTCATTGATGTAAGTAGCCAGGTGGGCAGGCAATGAACCCTAAAAACTGTTCCAACACAATTAAGTCACACAAGTCCTCATAATTGTCTCCCTCCAAAGCAGGGCACCAGTGAGTGAAATTAGCCAAAATATCTTGCACAAATTCAACCTGGGTTTGCTTGTGCCCTTCCTTCCAGTTCCTCAATCTCTGCCTATATGCCTAAGGAACTAGGTCATAAGCTTTTGGAACTGTACCTTTAACTTTAGCATAATCACCACTTTCAGCAGAACTAAGGGCAGAAAAAGCTCTCTGGGCCTTGCCTGTGAAAACACACTGCAACATCAAAGTTTTCTGACTATCTGGCCATCCTCTAACCTCTGCCACACATTCAAACAATGCAAAAAATGTGTGTTTTTTTTCATCAAATCTAGGCATTAGATGCAAACTTCTGGCAACATCAAACCCCAGTATCCCCACCTATAGATTCACTTCCTCTACCAATAACCATAAATGACTTATGTGCTCATGTTTCCCTCTTTTATCAGCTCCAATTTCAATTCCGCTATTTTTACTCTCTCCCTTTTCAATACTACCTCAACCCTCAATCTCTCACGCTCCAACTCAAACTGTAGTCTCTCCTTCTCTATTTTTGCTTTTTCCTGCTCTAGCTGCATATACTGTTCAAACGATAAGGTCCCACCAAAATGCTCTGAACCTCTTTGAGCCACTGGAATCTGAACTACCTCCAAAAGCTTGGCAGAAATAGCTAGCCCCTCCACAATGCCCCTTAGCTCAGCCTTCTTTGGCACCTTTTCCGTTTTTGACCATCCCAAATGTGTTGCCAAATCAACAAAACCTGCCTTTGTAAACTGAGTCAAAGTACTACAACACAGTCTCTTTAGAAATTGGAGACCAAATACATTAAGCACATCCAAAGGAACAAATAAGGCAGTCTGAGTCACTCAATACTCAACCACAGGGAGATTGAGTGATTATGGAGCGCCCCCTCCTAACTGCCGAGCCCAAGCTGACTAACTGCACCCTAGTCTTCATGTGAGTACTGGCAGTGGGTATTTATGCACCCACCATCTGTATTGGGGGAGAAAAACTGCCCCAGCCAATACTTCGGGGTGCTCCCGAGCCAAATGCTACTAGTTGCACGGACAACACAAAAATAACAGCCCTGACAACAAAAAAACAGCAACCGCTCCTTGTGAGATGACTGTTGCTACAGCCAATCTGGGGGATAAATGGCACAGCTACCCAGCTACAATCATCCCCACAGCCATATACTGCATAATCCACACTCACCGTTCTCCTTGGATACACAGCTTATATGCAACTAAACACCATAGAGAACTACACTGTCTCCACCCCTAACTGCTCAAGTTAACACCGGAATAACTGTCACTGTGGGCCTCCCGACACAATTACACCACTCAAACTCACACAAAAGATTGAGATCTTTCTGGTTCAAAATTGGATGAGCCCCCACTTGTTATGCCAGTCAGGAGCACAACAAAGAAGGGAGGTCCACACAGTAACCGCTTGAGTAAATGTGGTGGCGCAAGGAGCGTGCTTTGGGCAGCACTTGATTAAGAATGAATTTCACGCAAAACAACGCCACCCTGGGGGTTTCACCCAGGGACCCCTTTTTTTAAAGGAATATTTCTCAACCAAGGAAGGCACTCAGGTCCGTTTTACAGGTGAGGCAGAAACAGCATTTCTGGTTACAAAAATATTATTTATTAGTTACATTTCAGAATTTTTAAAACTCCAACATTAAGAGGTCACTCACTGGGGCAAAAAGGAGAGCCAATCAGGGCTGAGACTTACTGGGCAGATGGGTCCAAAACAAAGGGGATCCCAGGAACACCACACATAAAGTAAATGACAGTGAAACAAAATCAACCCAAAAACAAGTGCTAACACAAGAGGGACACCGCCACCAGGACACCAATCTGCCACCCTAGGCTCAGCGCCTGAATGGGGGAGTCAGAGGACAGCAGGTGAGAAACAAAAGAAAATTAGATGTACCTAATCAGAAAACACACATATGAAATCAAGGAATTATCTCTAATAATTAAACACAATAGCAATTCAAAATAAATTTAACAAAATCTACATAATCACCAATGAAATTTTTCTGCAACCCGCAAGGACCAAAATAACTAAAGCCAACATAACAGTCAAAATTACAGATTGCAGTGAAACCAATAGTTGCAAAAGAAAAATAAAGAGAATGCCATAAAGAGCAACTAATCATGAAGAAAATAAAATAAGAAACTTTCCCACTGTTCACACACACACACAGGTTAAGATGTGACAGGTCTGACAATAAACAGCAATACGGCTTCGACGAGTGACAATTCGGCCACGGCAACGCCGAAACAAGACCTGGACGAAGGAGCAGAAACTAGTGCTTAGCCAGCTGTAGTGAGCAGCCGGGAGCCAGGCAGACAGCGTTGGAGCACCGCAATAGCATGTGCAAATAAAAGTCTGAAGGCGAAGCAGTGTGAAGCAAAGCAATAGCTATGAGACAAAGCAGCAGTGATTTCCTGCAGACGGGTTAGCGGGTGCTGTGCCGCTACACAGGTATCTTTACCCTACAATAAAATAGATATGAGCAACTTACAAATGGCTGGAGGAGGAAGCTAAGGCCACTGTGCTACATACCGGTCAGGCAATCCCAGTCGGCACGGCATGGAGCGTAGCGAACGGCTACACGAGGGCGACCTGTAAACAAAACGCACAGGTTGCCACACGTGCAACAGCCAAGCGAGCCTCTGAGATAAAATTACTAGAATAAACAACTGGATGGACAGCGTGAGACCAGACTGCAGTCGCCGCCGCCAGCCTACCTGCCACCAAACGAAAGAGGAAGTGGAGGGTGCCAGGAAGTGACGTGACCCAGGCTCCGTCAAGCAAGAAGACAAACAGGTGCCTTCTGCCCGCCTTTATAAGGCGCTCTCCCACAGCGATTGGCTGGGAAGAGCCACACAGCTGAAACCCACCATAAACAACTTCATACTGCTACATAAACAAATAATTTATTAAATCTAACTCAACAGACACAAACTATGAGGTGTAAAGTCAGTAGTGAATGGCGGGTGTTGGATGTAATGAAACTGTGGGTGCTATCCTAAACTATGTAACATGAACCAAGTGTCACATTCTGTCACTTTCTGTGGCAGATACTTGTGTTTTGGTGTTTTTGTTTTTCTGTTGTGCTTGCAGAGGTGCATTGAGAAGCTGGGTGGAGCCAGCCATTCACCGGAGCAGCTGAAACTCACACACACCTGCAACAGGTTGGAAAATCAGCGCCTTAGGCAGGTAAAGCGCTCTCGGCTTTACCTGCTGCCAGATGATTTCGTCTCTTGATGTGGTACATGGCTCCGGCTAGATCGATGAGTGTTAAATCTAGTGTGTTTATATGTCTCTTGTGGAAATTTAACTTGTCTCTTGTGTTTTCTTCACGTTCAGTATTTACCGGCACCCCTGCTACCAGTGATTCTGCTCCAGCTGCCCAACTCTCTGCACCTCTGCGGCCAACTGCACTACCCTGTGCCTTTTTGGAGGACTCAGCCTCGCCACGCTTCACCAGCGCCACCGTGATCTCCCTCACCTTCACCTACACAGTTCCCCGATGGGGATTCAGCCTTGGCCCCTTCATATCATCACCTGCAACTGCCCTTATTTCTTCAATAAAGTACCCTGAACTCTACACCCTGCCTCCGTCTCCGCTTCTGGGTTCACACACCTGTAACCAAGCATAACACCAAGGCTAACTAAACATATATCACAACCCAAACAAAACCAAAATGGAGTGCCCCAAAAGGCACCAGCCTTCCAGGAGGGAGAGAGAGGGGCATCTTGGAATCACCCAGCTTTTAAAGGCTCTAAACAGGTGACACCAATGCCTCAACGAGGTGGGTGGGGCCAGACCATCAGGAAGAATCAGAAAAGAGGAGCACAGGCAGGAAGAGGGAAATGGGACAACACAGATACTGGCCTAAGGCCTAGGGCCATCACACTGCAGGGGAAGGGAGGATGAAGAGAGTGGATGCGTTGTGGTGATTCTCCAGTCAGCCGTTGCTGGTGTGTGGTCCTGCATCTCTTGCTCTCTCTCCATTTCATGCACACTTTGGAAAGTTGTGCTGGCAGTCTTTAGTTTCCTCATTCCTGACTTTGTAGAGTCAGGAATCAGAGGTGCAGCAGGCCTCTCCCTTTCATAGGGAGCAAGTAGCTGTTACTGTAGATGTTGAACAGATGTTTTACTGCTTCAGGGTCAGAGAGGATCACAGGAATTGTATCAGGTTCCTATGGTTCCAGAATAATGACATCAGCAAGGAAGTCACAGAGTTCTGCATGAAGGTGCACGTTTTTGGAAACAGCCCTTCCTCAGCCGTGGCCATTTATGGTCTTAGATGGGCAGCTGAACTGGGTGAAGAGGAACATGGCCCAGACGCAAAGCAATTTGTCCCTCAAAACTTCTATGTAGATGATGGACTTACCTCTGTGTCTAGTGAAGGTGAAGCCATTGACCTCCTGAAACGTGCAAGAAACACGTTGACAGAGTCAAACATGAAGCTTCACAAAATAGCCTCCAATCACAACCAGGTAATGGATGCATTCCCACCTGAGGAAAGCAAAGGACCTCAAAAACTTGAATTTGAGTGTTGACCCTCTACTGTTCCAGCAAAGCCTGGACCGGGGGCTAAGTTGAAACTTACAGACTGAAAGTTTCACATTTCAAGTGGTACAGGATGTCAAGCCCTTCACAAGGAGAGGAATCCTGTTTGTTGTGAATAGTCTGTATGACCCTCTTGAATTTCTTGCCCTCATTACAATGCAGGGGAGAGCACTGTGCAGGGAACTTGCCTTGGAGCAGCAAGAATGGGACGAAACTCTACCGGCAGAGAAAGAGGGACAGTGGAGGATGTGGACCAACTCACTCATCGATCTTGAACATCTACAACTCAGACCCTTTGTACCAGTGTCAATGTCCTGCACTCAGAAAAGGGAGATATGCATCTTTTCAGGTGTATCAACGATGGCCATAGCAGCTGTATAGCATACTCCAAAGTTGTAGAAACTAATGGCCAGTACCACAAGGGCTTCATCATGGGCAAAGACAAGCTGGCATCATCCTCAGCTCACACAGTCCCACGCTTGGAGCTGTTTTAGCAGTTGAACTGGCTGAACTGGTTATAAATGAGTGTGACATCGAACTGCATGGTGTCAAGGTCTACACGCTGTGGCGTGGCCACCGGGGTGGCTGGGGGTGGCACCGGCTACCCCTGGAATATGATTGGCCACCCTGCCTGCCCCCACACCAGAGCTGCCAATCAGTTTGTCTGGGTCGAGATTCAAAAAATATACGGGATGCACTACTCTCTTTGCACTTCAGCTCTCATGCAGACTTCCATCTAAAAAGGAGAAAACAAGGGTAAGTTAACAGTCGCTCACAATGTGTAGTGTTAAAGGATTTACAAATGTTTAAATTAAGTTGATAAGTAAGTCGTATAAGTCGTTAGCACAGTGCGCTAGCTTAGCATAATGAATTGAAGTCTATGGGAAACATTAGCCTGCGCCGGCAAAGGTAGAAAAAAAACAAACGTCACAGCAACCCCAAGCTAGACTAACGGACTATAAAGACACACTGTGTGCACATACTGTGTGTGTGTGTGTGTGTGTGTGTGTGTGTGTGTGTGTGTGTCTGTCGCCTTTCAAACAAAAGTTACAAGCTGCTTCATAAAATACAAGTGTGGAGGATAGCCATTTAGCGTTAGCTTGTTTTTAGTCTTCAAAAGATTTATTTCATACATGTGCAAACAAGACAGCTTGGGGTTGCTGTAACATGTCATTAGAGGATGATATAATTGCATGATACCTATCCTGTGTGTTTCAGTTTAAGGAAAGTGATTTTCTGACTTAACAATATTATTTTTAACCAAACAATATGCATGATTTCTTCAGGGGCAGACAGTGATAGGGAGAGAGAGAACTGCAGGATGAAAAGGACTCAAAATATTGAGACCTTTTTCAAAATAAAGAAAAAAAAGGCTGCAGATAACGGTGATCAAGGTATCAGTCACTGCATCCTGAATCAGTCACACTCAAACTCACATACCACCTCTGCCACAATTCGGCTGGACTGTGGAATGGGCATTTTAATTTAATCAGAATTATTATTTTAATTCTGTTTTATTACTTTACGTCTATTTTAATACTCTTTATTGTTGATGAGTGGAAGTGTGGTTGTTGTTTTTATGAGCTAAGTTGAATCTATCTATCTGTCTATCAACCAAATAGGAAGGAATAGACTAGTAGCCTATAGCATAAGAAGTTTAAATGAACTGAACAGGATATGTCCACAATGTCAAGAAAGGCAGCAGGATGTCTTTAAAATTGATCACATTTGAATAAGTATTAAAAGTTCAGTTGATGTTGTACTTGTATTGACATTTTGAGTAACTAATACAACATTTCCCAGGAACTTTGCATAATGATGAGGTTGAGGGCCCATCATCTGCAATTCAGCATTCTGCAGGTAGGCTAAATATTTAAGTCATAATAGATAACCCTAAGCAATTAAATAAAAAGAGTGTGTTTAAATAACTTCTTGATGTAATAATTGAATATTTCTTTGTGTGATCAGACACTTCCCCTAGTGATCAGTTGGATCACGAAGATGCGAGGCAACAGGAGTCTCATAGTCAAAGCTGCAGTGACACTGAAGAGGCCCCCCATGCTTCATACCCCACAACATGTTGTTAGAGTTGCAATAAAGTCGTTCATAACTACACACAACTGGTGGTTTCTGTCTCTGTAAGTTAACAAAGAGGTAGGCTTAGATACCAATGAAACACATACCTCAGCCTACTGTTTATTATGATCTAAGACTGTGGGGCATTTTTAAAAAAAAAAGTCATTTCAGTGTGCCACCCTTCCACAGTCTGTGCCCCTAGCTTGCCCCCCCAAGAAAAAAATTCTAGACACGCCCCTGTCTACACTGATAGTAGAATTGTCCTGGGGTACATTCATAATACCTGTCAGCAATTCTATGTGTATGTTGCAAGAAGAAGGTGACGTCATCTTGCGTAAGGACAGCCAAGTGAAGCGTAATGAGTGGCCTGTTGGGCTTATAGTCAAAGCAATACCTAGTGGTGATAACAAACATACCAGAGAACAGGAGGGACTGCCAAAACATACCTCAGGCCTGTTACAGAGGTGATTGTACACTTGTCTGAGAATGGACAGAAGGACTACATATATATATATATATATATATATATATATATATATATATATATGTATATATATATATATATATATATATATATATATATATATATATATATATATACATATATATATATATATATATACATATATATATATATATATATACATATATATATCCCTGATCCCTGTTCAGTTGCTGCTCCCTGGTGGACATTTTTAATAGATCTTACTTTTCTTAAGTTTCATTTTCCTTAAAGATACAGTGTGTAATATGTGTTGGAATTGATGGTAGGGCAGGTGTGGTTATTAGAAAATATTGATTATTGATAGTAATTATTTAAATTAAATTAATTCAAATAAATCTAAATGAATGATTAAATCATTAAAACGGGGCACCATCCTAGAATCAGGGACCAATAACCAGACCAAAAATAGTCTCAGTGAAGGAAATGAATCCGAGCACTACCATCACAACCAGCAATTACAACAAAACATATACACAAAATAATCACAAAAAAATGCTCTGTACAAATATAATAGAATTGATTAATGATAGCAAATTGATCAAATCAATAATATTCAATAAAATAAGAATCAATAATTCAACTACAGCAGCTAAACTATGAAACTAAAACACTCAGACAAACTCAAGCAACAAATAACAAACAAGCATACGGTGTGTGTGTGTGTGTCAGAGAGACAAGGAAAGAGAGCCAAGATGGCGGTCGTGGAGAAAGAGAGCCAAGATGGGCGGAGAGCTAGATGGCCAACGTGATCTTTTGGAAGATGACATCACGGAGTGTGAAAGCCTGTGCAAGGCTTCAACAAACCATGACAGAACACCGTTTTCTCACATGAATACACACAAGACACTGTTCCAAAAAGGTGGTGATGCTACCTCGGGACAACCGTATCTAATGTTATGGCGGTAATACCTCGGGACACACGTATCTAATGTTATAGCAAGGTCATTGACTCTAAGTCTCCAGCAAGTCGCTCATAAGATTATGTGTATGTGTCACTCCGAAAATATCTGTGTACCTGTACGTGTGGGTTAGTAGGAAGAGAGAGACAGAGAGCTAGCACTCAGAACATGGCAAAGAGGGAGAAACAGCTGTGGAGACACAATACTTGCCTTCCTATCACTCAGTGGCCAGTGAACAAACTCAGGCTTGAATAACCTTTGGTTGTTCCTTGACAGGAACAGGCTTTTTTGTACGCTCACGAGGCTCAAATCAGCTTGTGATGAGCGAAAAGAAAAACAAGCAACGAACAGTGTTTTACAGTGTAAAACTCACAGCAATATAAGGAATCGGCGATCCACAAACTCACAAACAAGGTAGCTACAAAGCATGAAATACAAGCTAATTTCTAGTATCTGCCCAGACACTAATTAAGCCTCAACTGTAGTGCATGTATTTTTTTTATCCAACCTCCTCGGTGTGGATTAAAGGCATTGCAGCATCCTGCAGTGGCTGTTCAAACAGCCGAGTCGACATGGCCAAAGAAAACAGGTCAAAGCAGGCGTTTTCTGAGGGGAAACCTCCTTCTGCAGGGATGACAGACTGGGCTACGCAGCTTTTCTCTGGATCCAGAACATGTTTGGTAAACACAGGGCAGTTTTGGCTCATCCAGCGAGATGAAAGACTGTGGCCTAGGTAGGTAAAATCCAAACGTTTGTTTGCTCCCTTTTAGTAACAGCTGCGAAGAGGAAAGCTGACGCTTCCAGCAACATGTTATGATGGGACCACTTTGAAACGGGTGTGCAGCTCTAATTTATCTTCTCCATGTAACCGGTGCAGAACTGTGGATGTGTTCAGGTGCGCTTTTAGACAATGGGAGATGGGACATCAGTGGACACTGGACATTAGGGTCGGTGCACTTTGCACTAATGCTAAAAAAAAATGAACGTTATTTTATTCTAATGTAAGGTGTTATTGATAGCGAGACAGTGTTGACAGAATTTTTTATTATCCGTTTGCAAAGTTAAGCACCGGAGGTTAGAGGTAGAGAAATAGGGAGAGGAAGTGGACGAGGTGCGGCTGGAGGTAGGGCCAGGCAAGTAACAAGGAATACCGGCATAGCGACAGCCAGGGAAGAGGAGGAGAGGCTGGAAAAAAAGATTCAAGATTCAAGATTCAAGATGTTTATTGTCATATACACAGTGGAAACATAGTTTGCACCGGGCAATGAAATTCTTAAGTTGCTAGTTTCCCTTCACACAAAAATAAACTTAAAAGAAAAAAATAGATAAAAAACTAAACTATAAAGAAAGACATTGAAATATAAGAATATTGAATGTATACATTGGACATGAGTATTATTATTGGATATGTACATAATATATGCATTGGATATGTACATAGTGCAAATGTAGTTCACAGGTGAATACAGTTCACAGTATTGAATATAGTGCAAATGTAGTTCCCAGTGTTGCAGAGTTGTGTATACAGAGTTGTCATGAGTGTGTTACAGAGTCATTCAGCAGCCTGATGGCCTGTGGATAAAAACTGTTTTTAAGTCTTGTTGTTCTGGCTTTCACGCTCCTGTAGCGTCTGCCAGATGGTAGCAGTGTGAACAGTGTGTGCTGGGGGTGTGTATTGTCCTTGGTGATGTTGTGTGCCCTCTTTGTGACCCGGGTGTTGTAAATATCCTGAAGTGATGGGAAGGCTGCTCCACAGATGTATTGTGCAGTTTTAATCACACGTTGGAGAGCCTTCCTTTCCTGTACTGTGCAGTTCCCAAGCCATACTGTGATCGAGTTGGTCAGGATGCTCTCCACTGTACATCTGTAGAAGTTGCTGAGGATTTTGGTAGACAGTCCAAATTTCCTCAGCTTTATAAGAAGTACAGCCTCTGAGTCTCACCGATGTGAAGTGGACTGTGCTGGTCTCTCCTCTTCCTCGGGTCAATAATCATCTCCTTTGTCTTCTTTGCGTTTAAGGAGAGATTATTTGTGTGGCACCAGGACACCAGCTGAGCCACCTCCTCCCTGTAGTCTGTCTCCACCCCACCAGTGATCAGTCCGATGACTGTTGTGTCATCCGCAAACTTGATGATGGTGGTGTTGCGCTGGGTGGAGGCACAGTCGTAGGTGAAGAGGGTGTACAGAAGAGGACTCAGCACACAGCCCTGGGGGGTCCCTGTGCTCACCGTCCTCGTGCCTGATGTCCGGGTACCAACTCTGACTGTCTGGGGTCTGTCTGTGAGGAAATCCAGAACCCAGCTGCACAGGGAAGGTATCAGTCCGAGGATGAGGAGCTTCTCAGCCAGTTCTCCAGATGTGTGAGAGCTGTGTGGATGGCGGTGTTTACTGCATCGTCAGTGGACCGGTTCCGATGGTACGCAAACTGTAGGGGGTCCAGCATGTCCGGGATGGTCTTTCTAATGTGGGCCATGATTATCCTCTCAAAACACTTCATCACGATTGAATTGAGTGCGATGGGACGGTAGTCATTTAAGCAGGTTATGTTGTTTTTCTTAGGGAGGGGCACAATAGTGGTGGTCTTGAAGCAGGTGGGCACAGAAGATTGTGAGAGGGACAGATTATAAATATCTGTTAGCACCTCAGCCAGCTCCGCTGAGCAGACCCTCAGTCCACAGCCTGGGATGTTATCAGGGCCTGCTGCTTTCCGGGGGTTCGGGAGACCGACAGGAAGCGACTGAGGTTTGTAACATTATTTATAATAACATGATATATTAGATATTAACAATACACAAAGTGTTACCTACATATCAGCTCTGTGCTTTACATTACTGTAGTCTGTATAATATGATGTATTATGACAGTGTAATGTGAGTCATTGAAAACACAGCACATTAATGAATGATTATATAAATTCTATCCTGGAACAGTATCATGCAATGAATTTTGATATTTTCAAAATCATGTTATAGATGTAAACATGTTTAGGAAATGCTAGACAGCCTACAATCATATTCTGCACTGCCATTACCATATGTCCAGCATAATATTATGAATTTGATAAGTTATAAAGCCTTATCTGTGTTTATACTGTATTTTATTCTTTGAGAGACTTCTTCAGGGGATGACATTGGAGGAGCACAGGCAGCGCAGACATGGTGCCCCATCTTTTGCTGGAGTGCCAGGGGTACCATGCTGTACTTGTGGTACAAGTCCATTTTTTATATTTTATTAATTATACTTGTTGTTTGTTGTTGTTATACTAATTGTTTACCAAATAAATGATATTCATCACATTAACAAGTTGTATTTATTGCAATGATATACAAATTATTTTTGCATATATACAAATTATAAATATCTACAACAAGGAAAATGCTGCTTTAACTCAGTGTCAAATACTGATAAATAAAATGTGTGGATTATAAAGCAACATAAAACAGTGGTGAAGTTGGAATACTAATGAGCCTCAGAACAGGGCACTGCAGTACATGTTATGGATTTATTTTCATTATCACTTCAGGTTATGTAGGCTGTAATTTACTAGTTTGAAAAACAAGACCTAGAAGAATGACATTTCTAACATAAATATATTTTATTTGCCAAAAACATTTGGGACAAATCTGGACAACAAAAGGATAATATGCAGCTTTTAGTGTTTAGCATATAATATTGTTACTTCAGGCCTGCCCGGGTGGTAATGACACCCATGACTCACTGCTCCTGCTGCTGTTCCTCATCTGCTCCAGGAGCCGTATCTAGAGCAGCAGCTGCTTGGAAAACTGGTTCTGTTGAAGACATTGCCATTACACATAAAGTTAATTTACTATTTCATATTTTCATACAGTTATACATGTGAAAATAATGCTATTTAACCAATAGTAGGAGTTACAGGGTATGTTAATATGCTACTTAGGCAAACAAATGTGTATCACTTACCTAGACCTCTCCTGACTTGTGTCTGCAACACTGATATGGCTGATGCAGGTATGGGGGGCACCACACCGAGCACTCTGGGGTCGCTCTGGCGTTATTCTTGTACAACCTTTTGAAACTGTAACTAAACAAATTTAATCTATTCAATATCAGTTATTCATTACAACAGCTGGCAACCTTGGTGCAGATGAAAATAATCACTTACATACAAAACATTGATTGTAGAAAATTGTGTGTGACAATACTGTAAGTGTAAAATTTACATCTCTTTTGCTTCATAAACTTGGAGACTGAAAGCGTAGCTTTTGCTGGCATACATCAGAATATGATTCTGGAATGCCTCTGTGTCTGCATATATAATGTCACACTTTACTTGAAGCGCAGATATTTATGTACGTCGTTCTGCCAATGCTTATTGAGGACGATGTCCACTAAACCTTTGAGGCACTTGGAGTCTCTCTGGATCCACTCTTTTCCAGGTGTTACTTCCAGGGGCCCATATTGGCAGCTTCCCATAATCCAGGTATGAATGTCTCAGACATGGTGAATAATGCCCACCCATAATGCCTTAGAAAAATAAAACAGCACTATAAAAAGTCCCATCACAAAGAAATAACCTTTTTACAGTGTATTACTAGAAATAAATGTACAGTACGTGAATGATACTGTGATACCACTATACTACTGCTACTACTGCTAACAAGTTATAGTGTGTCATGGCTTCAGTTGTTGCATACAAGATGATGTCATCCTGTTTCTTGGCTTAATACACATACATCATTTCACAAATTTGAACTTTTCTGAACTTATTTCTGACATCATTAATTAGTACTATTAGAAAACAATAAGGCAAATCTGGGATAATCCTGTTAATAACAGGTTTGCGTAAGAGACAATTTATTTCATCATTAAGCAGTTTGATGTGATAGCGAAATTATGGTTGAGTCAAAATATGTTTTGAAGCTATATTTAGCAAGACCTATGGAACCTGTTTTTTTTTATGCAGGACCAAATAACTTGTAGATGTGATAGTAGTATACTAGACTAATACTACACAGAACCCAAATTTGGTTGCCACAAACCTCGTGGAAATATGAATTTTTGAAAGTGGAGGATTCTTCATTTGAGTAAAAAATGATTTATTGTTACTAAATTAATGATTGTAACAACTAAATAAACACATGTTGCCTTGTATCCTCAGGGTCTATTGTATGTTCAGGACAAATTCAACCCAATCCAGTGAAAAGTAAGTGATTGTCAAGGCTCAGAATACACATATTGAATCAATGAATGAATTACTAAAATGTTACAAAGTATTGTAACTTAAAAAGTATTTGGAGTACAGCTTTAAGATATTACAAGGTCCAATGAACTTAATAGAAGTTTTACCACCGTGTACGGAAGCTCTTACCTCTGAATGAATTCCAGTGTGCATTCTGCCTCATGCTGATACGGGAGATTAAAGATGTAATAAGAGGCAAAGACTACCGCGAGTCCAAGAACAAAGCACGTTCCTTCACACAGGACTTCTTTCTCAATGCTGATCAATCATGGCTGGGTCTGTGTCTGCCTCATTGGACCTGAAAAAAATAAGACAATACAACAGTTTTACTATAAGACTATACTGTATTATAACTTTCAACAGTGTAAAATGTTCAAAATGAGTGCACGTGCTCCGTGGAAAAAACAAATATGGCCACTGCTGCTTCACCTCCTCCAAAGCTGGTGCTGGATTAGCATTTATCAATCTTGCGTTGCAAGTAATACATTGCTTCCATTAGCTTTAAGACTTCTGCTCTTTCCATTCTTGAGGACCCTTTACGTGAAAAGAGTTCCATCCGCCATTGTCTCTTAATTTCAAGAGATTCTTCTGTCTCCTCGGGTGGAAGCTCAGGTTGCCATTGTGTGCAGCCATAAATGTCTGCAGGTCTTCGTTGGTTTAGCCCCATTTGCACCCTTGGATGCTCTGCAACGAGCAAGGGTATTGTGTCTGTTCACATGTTCCATGTGTGTCTTTATTTGACACAGAAGAGATTTGTAACCTGGCCCTACAGTTGTTGTTCCGTCAGCCAAAGTATCCATAAATGACTAGGGATACTGTCGAGCTATGTTCCTGGCAATGATGAGACACTGGGATCTGGTTGGATTGACTTCAATTTTCTGCATGTCATCAACAAGAAGGTGGATCATCTGTCGCCGGTCTGCAGGTGAAGGCCTTTTTCTCCCAGCCGCTCTCTCAAGCCAGCTGACCAGCTGCTCTTGACAGTGCCTAAAGCTAGGCTTAAGCTCAGAGGGGAGCGAGCATTTGCCATTGTAGCTCCAAAACTTTGGAATGGACTGCCGCTGCACATTAGACAGGCCTCCTCACTGTCTCATTTCTCTTTGGAAAACCTTGTGTTTGTTAAAATCGTGCTATATAAATAAAGTGGATTGGATTGGATTGGATTTTTCCATTATGGATGGCTGTGCATAGCCTGTTGGGCATTTTGTCCCAGTTTACTCTGAAAGTGTCAGGCCAGTTTGCCCTTGCAGGCAAGGCTGAGGTTGGAGGAGACGACATGGAACTGCTTGAAAATGAAGAGCTTTTGTCCAGTGTGATGATTGTGGTAGACTGCCCTGGTGGGTCAGTAACAGGCTCTGGAATGTGGAAAATATTACATTTTAGTGTATCAATATCTGGTAACTCATCTCACTATCATTTTTGTATTGAGAATACATTATGCTCTTTCACTTTAAACTACAGAAATATTAGCATCCTATTTCCTCTTCTTATCTTCCTATTTGCCACATGTTCGTGGGTATTCGCAGGTGTGGGTCTGTTTTAGGATTCAATCACATTGATATCAAGTAAATCTGCACGTGGCTATGCTAATTTCAGCCTCAATCTTTGAAGTTTAGTATGTGCTTATATTTCTGAGGAAAATATATGCCTCCATTAAGGTGTGCTGTCATATGCCCAACTCTTCACATGTTCTCTTACATAATTATATTTTTCACACTCTGAAATTGTATGTCCCATCATATTTAATGCTTTAATGCTTAGCGCATTTTTTTCTCTCCATATGATTCTGTTTTCTTATTACATCTTAGTGTATTTTTTTTCCCCATCATATGTGCTCTTCTACTCATCTGTTTTTGTATTTATACATTTTCTTCTTTGTTATGTAGAAATCATTTTGGAAATAAATAAAAAAACACGACTAGCATCTGAAACCTTAATTACCTTTATGTTTGCAGGCATCCATAAGTTTTCTGCACTGATTGGCCTTAAAAACTATTCAGTGTCTTGCTCTCTCACATACTGCAGGTCTTCCTCTGTCTCTACTCCTTGCTGAATCAGCTTCTCCACCATATGAGCTAGTGACTCTGCAGGGATACTGGGAAGTGTAGAGAGGATGCCTTCCCTAATAAGATCAATAGGGTCCAGCATCCTATAAAAATAGAAAAGAGTGGTGGACTGAGATCACTGACAAGCCAAGCTTATCAAAGTCTGGCAGAGGATAGTAGTCTGACAGACTTTCATGATCACTACAGACATAGAATGTGCGTTCTGTGAGACAATATACCCCTTGATCTACAAGATGGACAAATAGGCATTTTCTGTGACAAAGTAGACAGCAGTAGTATTGTGAATTAAAAATTAACTTAATCCTGCCAAAGACGAGTCCTTCATCATTCTTTTCCAGGGTAACACACATGTTCTTTTTATACAGTGTGCCTTTTACATTGACTTTATGTGCTGCAATAGTGCTGCTTGGCTGAATACTAAAAGGGGCAACTGATTCTTTTATATTATCCCTCTAGTCCTGTACAAAAAAATCTGTGCCTCTTTCAATGGCAACACATGGTGGGACAGGGCTCTAGAGTGCGACCTAATAGGTCGCACATGCGACCTAATTTCAAAATGTGCGAGTTAATTTTCAAACAGGTTGCACCGGTGCGACTTGGAGAGGACCCCCCTTTCACTACCCTCCTCAGCCGTGACCGTGCGGACGTGTGGTTGATAATAAATATAATATATACCGTATTTGCACCAGCCAAAAATGCATAATAAAGAACGAAAAAAAAACATGTATAGGCTAAGTCGCACTGGAGTATAAGTCGCATCAAATTTTTTGGGGAAATTTATTTGATAATATCCAACACCAAGGATAGACATTTCGGGCTCTATTTTCATGACCATCAGCGCACTGTTGGGGGCTTTAAACAACGTACATTTCTGCCGGGAAAAACGAACGATGCGCTTCCACAGAATAGTAATAACAGCATGCGCATGTCACGAAAGGCAATTTAAAATAAAAATAGAATAGAGAACAACAGGCTGAATAAGTGTAGCCTGCGTTATATGACGCATAAACAACGAACTGAGAACGTGCCTGGTAGGCTATGTTAACGTAACATATTACGGTAGAGTCATTCGACTAAATATAGCATATATAACATGCTACAACCAAACAATCAGTGTCACTCATAATCACTAAAGCCAACGAAATCTTCTTCCTCGGTGTCACTTCTGAACAACTCCGCCAACTCCAAAGGTAGACAATGCGCCGATTCCTCTTCTACCGGTAAGTCAGTCAATCAGTCCAAAGTGATGACTGATTTAAAACTTGTGATTTGTCTTGTGGATTATCTTACAATTGTTTCGTTTACTTTGTAATTTCAGCGCATTTTCAACACGTTTTTGTTCATGACTTTTGCCTCAAATAGAAAGAAATATTTTTTTTTGTCCCGAAGCTGAACCCTTAATTCGACATGAACGACTTAATCACGACATGATCAGATTTATTTTGTCACTTTGATTTTTATTTGATCAGTTGGTTTCATCACTCTACTTGGCCCTTTGCAGAATATCCTACACCTGGTCAAGATCATGCTGGTGCTCCCAATATCTTCAGCGATCTGTGAAAGGGGCTTCTCATCAGTAAACAGAATCAAGTCTGATGCTAGGTCAAGCCTGCATACTGATACTGTTGAGGACTTAATCCGAATTAGTGTTGAGGGTCCAAAACTGGAGGACTATGATGCTGAGCAGGATGTTAAGGTCTGGTTCTCCCAGGGAAAGAGGAGCAGGAGGCCTAACTTTAAGAGTTGGCCAGAGTACATGGAGTAAAGTCCTCAGACTGTCCCATGTCTTCTTTGGTAGCATCATGTCATGTTGCACCTGTTAAATAAGTTAGTCTTATGTCTTTACATGATGTAATGTAAAATATTATTTTGTCCTTTGATTTTATTTTTCTTTATAAGAAGACCTTTTGTCTACTGCTCATGCAGTAATCAGCTGTTCATGTTTAATCAGTTGTGATTAAAACATTTTACAAATGTCAAGCTTGGGTCATTGTCAATCCTTACGTCATATCAAGGCAAAACTATGGTATAGAAATAAAAACTATCACCGGCATGATACGTTTTATTAATGTCACACAACAAAGAAAAATAAGGTGTGCTACCTAATTTATTTTTGTGCTACCAAATGAAAAGCTAGGTAGCACCAGTGCTACCTGGGAAAAAGTTAGTCTAGAGCCCTGTGGTGGGAGGATATTACCAGCGCTAAGGTAAGATTGCAGAAGCTGATGCCTTTCAGCAAGAGTGGAACAGAGGTTCTTGAAGTTGTGCAGTTTGTGAGCACACAAATAC
Organism: Pagrus major; assembly: GCF_040436345.1. Taxonomy (NCBI): domain Eukaryota; kingdom Metazoa; phylum Chordata; class Actinopteri; order Spariformes; family Sparidae; genus Pagrus; species Pagrus major. The sequence continues at coordinate 2,335,535 of NC_133223.1, read as the reverse complement.
GTATGCTTACTCTCAAATTGTAGAATCCTCTTAGAGTATAAGAGGCCCAAAGCGAATGATTAGATCTGGATAATGAGACAAATAATGGCGTTTTGGTTTCAGTGGTTGATCTGAGAAGTGTTCCTTTCTGCTTTGTAAGTATTCTTCTATCAAAACTTTCAAGTATGCTACTTGACCAGTCGTTATCTTTGGAGCACAAATCAACTCAACTATTTGTCTGAAATGCAGCACCAGTTGCCAGACATCATTATCCATTGGCTTGTGTATCTTGTCCTCCATCAAGACTGGCAGAAGTCTCAGTAGACACCAGCTCTGCACAGCATGTCCATTTGGTTCCTCACTTCCAGGATTCACATCACTTGGTTTGTTGTTACCATCGCTGCCAAGGTAACGAAAATGATTCATATGACTGTTGAACTCTACCTAACTGAACTCTTTTTGCTATGTGATAAGTTGGCTGATAGACAGGGCCAGATCACAAGATACAGCACCTTCAAACAGATCATGACCTAAACAAGGAGGTAGGGCATACATGGAAAAAGGAAAGGTCATTGAATATTGCCTGGAGATGACTTCAAGTCTGCTGTAACCAACTGCTGCACATGGCCATTGTAGGATTAGACTGTCCTAATCGATGCTTTCGCCAAGGTAGGGGAGGTGAATGTTTCATGGTCAATATCACAGAATCTACTTAAGTGAGTACTTTTGCTAAAGTTCTCAATGAAACCACCAATACTGTGTGAGTTGTCTCCAGTGATGGCACACAGGGTGCCTCTGTACACCTGTCCATCAGACATGACCAAACCACAATCCTCTAGCTCTTTCAGATCTTTGTCAGGGACAAGGTATTTATAATCCTGCTCTCGACATAATAGACTCAGTTGCATTTGATCCACGCTTGACCTACTGTGTGGTTCCATATCTACCAGTGAAAAGTATACAGCAAGAACGTTATGCTTCCTCTTGCTTGATCCAAGTGGATTAACGACTTCAAAGGCATCCTGATACAAAATTAGGCCTAAGGTCTTTGGCTCAGATTGAAACAATGCATTTTCTTTAACACTGCTATGATCCCATATATTTTACAGTGTGTCTGTTGGTCGAGTTGGGGAAAACACCTGCTGCTTATGGGTATGCTGCATGACTGATTCACACTGAAAAAGTGACTTTTTCTTCAGTTGTCTCTGCAAAGCATTCCTTTCCTGACTCATCCTGTCCGAGACATATTGGAACTGGTTCAATGTATTTGAACTGACTTTTAAAAACTGATTTTCGTCTCTTGTCAGTTCTTAAATGTACCAGTGTTGCTAACCCGGAAAAGATCCTCTGATTTAAGTACCTCCACAATATTATTTATATCACCCTCCGATATATCAAGAGCTACCAACTTCTCTCCAAGCTTAATGTTGGGACCGTCCACATGGTTCTGACGTCGGATCGGCCCGCGTGCAGCTCAATGCTTTAATGCGGCCTCCTCCTTGCATTAACAAAACCTTATAAACAAAGGAAAGTGCAACAACCCTAATGTCCAGTAGGTGGCGCCTGCTTGTCACAGCCCCCAGGTTGGAAACCCCCATCTCCTATTGTCTGTGAGCGCACCTGAACGCATCAGTTTCCGCTGCACCAGAGGAGATAAATACAGCGGTAGATCATTTTCATTGCAGTCCCAGAGTTATGTGCTGGAAGCATCAGCTTTCGCCTATGCAACTATTACTCACAAGGGAGCCTATCTACAGGTGTCTGGATATTTTTCCCGCCTAGGCCGCAGTCTTTCATCTCGCCGGACGAGCCAAAACTGCGCCATGTTCACCAAACACACTCCAGATCCTGAAAAGATGCTGCGCAACCAGCCTCTCTTTACCTGCCTGCAGAAGGAGGATAATTTAATTTTTCCTCAGAAAACGCCCGCTTTTGTCTGTTTTCTTATTGCCCGTCGACTAAGCTGTCTTAACAGCCAACGCAGAACACTGCATCCGCCTTTAATCCACACCGAGGAAGCGAGCTGGATTAAGGAAGACACGACTACAAGTGAGGCTTATTTAGTGTCTGGGCAGATACTATAAGTTAGCGTGTATCGTATGCTTGTGAGCTACATTGTTTGTTCTTTGTGAGTTTTGTGGACCGCCGTGTCCCTCTTTTATTGCTGTTTGTTTTACGTTAGGGTGACCAAATGTCCTGTTTTGCCAGGACATGTCCTGTTTTCACGTCCTGTCCTGGCTGTCCTGGGAGTTTTTTATAAAGTGGTGAAATGTCCTGGTTTTCATTGTTTTTCATTGGGCCATTAAATTGACGCTGCATGTGGCGTAATCCCTGAGAGGCTGCTACATTTACACTCACAATGAGCGAGCAGACTAGTGATGGTATACTCGATTCCTTTTACTGACTCGAGTTTGTATGAGTCACTCACTAAAGTGAATCGGGTTTTCGAGTCACTTGAGTCACTTGAGTCAGTCACCCAGAGTGTGCGCCACGGAATGCGAGTTTCTCAGGTAAGGGAGGGGCTCTACAAGCTGGGAGGGAGAGCGAGTTAGCTGTGAGCTACGAGTTGCAGCTACCAAGTCCTGAACGGTGCGGAGCAACGAGTTTCACGGGTAAGGGAGGGGCTTTACAAGCTGGGAGGGAGAGCGAGTGAGCTGTGAGCTAGCTTGATACATTTACGCAATTGCAGTTAGAATAACAGTTGTGTGGCATGTCTCCTCTTTGCAGTTAGCTGGCGGTAGCAGCAGTGAGTCAGTGAACGAGTTAATGGAGACAATGACTCGTAACTCCCAAGTCAGTAAAAAGAATCTCGAGTTTTGAACGATTCGTTCATGACTCGCACATCACTAGAGCAGACAGCCATAGCACTCTTGCCTGCATCATCATGCCGAAGCGTAAATGCACATTTAACGATGAGCTACAAAAGAAATTCCCCACTTGCCGTTCCGGTCGGGACAAGTGGGAGGCTTCGTGCACCGTGTGCAAACCCGGTACTTATGTTTCCGTGTCCAATGGGGGTGCCAGGGACCTCAAAGCCCACATGGACACCGAAAAACATAAAAAAAAGTGTGCGAGGTGAGTGTAGTAACTACACTCATACATACATTCATACAACATACATTTAAAGTTTAAATGTATGTTAATTTTAAGGCATCTTTGAGTAAATTTTGAGTATCATATCTCGTTGCTGGGCCGAGTGTTCTGGTTTTTGGGAATCAAAATATGGTCACCCTATTTTACGTTATAAAACACGTTGTTTGCTTTCCCTTTTCGCTCATTACGAGCTGATTTGAGCCCTCCACGCCGTGGAGCGAGTGTTAGCTTAGCCGCCGCTAAGGGCATTAGCCCTTTGTCTTTGTCTTGCTCTTTCTCTCTCTCTCTCTCTCTCTTTAACTAACCCACATGTACATGTACACACACATTAGGCGTTACGCGTGCACACACGTAATCTTATGAGCGACCTGTTGGAGACTTATGGTTGATGACCTCGCTATGACATAAAATACGTGTGTCTCGTGATATCTCCCTTTTGTGATTTCAGAGACGGACGCCCCGTGGTAGCACATCCACCTTTTGTGGAACAATAGGTCACTTTCCCTACAAATTCATCTCGTGTGCAATCAAAGTGCACATGAGGCCAACGGCGGTGTAACCATTGCCGTTGTTCAAATCTCGCGCGTTCGTTCATTTGACTAGCTTTAGGTGACGTATTCACGTCCACCATTTTTGGAATTCTAGACATATGATTCAGCAAAATCTATTGTCCTTTTTGAATTCGTATCCACGCGTGACTTCTCCAAGTCACGTTTCGGCCATTTTTGTAGTCGAATGAACGAGCGTTCCCAATTCCGGTTTCGGCCATTTTTGTAGTCCTATCAACGGAACACTCCGTGACGTCACCCTCCAAGGGAGCGTGACCGCCATTTTGGCCCTCGGCCAGCTTGTTTCTTTGACTACAACCGCCATCTTGGCTCCTCTTTCTTTGTCTCTCCGACACACACACACACTCACACACACACACACACACACGCTTGTTTGTTATTTCTGCTTGAGTTCATCTTAGTTTAGTTTCATAGTTTAGCTACTTTGGTTGAGTAATTGATTTTTGTTTATTGAAGGTATCATTGATTTAATCAAGTTGCTAACAATAATAAAGTCTATTATATTGTACATAGCAGTTTTCTGTGATTATTTTGTGCATATGTTTTGTGGCATTTACTGGTTGTGATGGTCAGTGCTAGGATTCATTTCCTTCCCTGTTCCTTTTAATTATAAATATTTTACAAATATTTACATTTAAAGTGAACCCTTCTTTGAGACTAATTTTGGTCTGGTTATTGATCCCTGATTTCAGGGTGGTGCCCTGTTTTAACGATTTGAAAATTAATTTTATTAATTTTTATTTATTTAGTTTTAATAATTATTTTCAATAATTATTAATTTCTAATAGCCACACCTGCCCTACCATCCATTCCCAACATTATGAAATAGATGAGACTGGCTGAAGTCATGCACATCCTGTAAATCCTCAATAATGGTCTGGATTACTGAGGATGACAGTAACACTTTTGCCTGCAGTTTAAGGTAAAACAAAGCCAAACTGTTTAAGAAGAGGGATTCATCAGCACGCTCAGGATAAACATCTGTTTACTCATCCTCTCCATCAACATAATCCAGGACATACTCTTGCATATCCATGTCCACTGCTTGTTCATCCGAACATTCTGCCTGCATAACTGCTCCACTATCTGAGGTCGAAGAGCTTGAAATATTTCTCACAGAACATTTTTTGTGAGTTCTTCATAAATGGGATGAAAATGTAGACACCACCTGACACAAAAATCCACATGACAAGACAGTGAGTCAGTAACAGTGCATTGGCCTATAACCCCACTTTTATCAAATACTCTTTGATTTTTAGCTGGGTGATCTCTTTGAAAAGGACTTATTTTTCAGAGTATACGGTTGCAATCAGGAAAAGCACATTTGAAGGTCAAATTTTGGACATTCTTGTGAGGCAATTTTCATATGCCTCACAAATGCAAATTTGGAGTTCACAAATTGACTACAGAGTTCACAATGAAACATTTTGGAAAAAGAAATTAAAATTAAGCCTTTAGTGATTAATCATTTGTCAAAAATAAAGCTTAATGAAAGGAGGAAAAAAACATGCGGCCAAGAAACCTGACTTGCTGAAAACTGTAACCTGATTTATCAAAACATTCATGCTAACTAACAACAATTTGGCACAGACAATTTAGAGCAAAGTTCTAGACAGGTCTTCGAAAAGATGTATGGCTCTTGTTGCCAATGTGCAAAACACAAAGCACTACATTAGAAATATTACCTCAAATTATCTTCCAGCAAAAGCAACAGTGTTGTTTTAGTGTCTGGCTAATGTTAACTAAGACAAAATGATGACATGTGCTAGCCTAATTTTAGCTAACCCTAGTACTGCAAATACAAAGCTTTTCAATAGCTTTGTTACACCAATGTTTTCAGTGGCAGAAAATGCAACACACTTTTCTATACATTTTCTTAGCAATTTTCTCCATATTTCTACACAGAAAAAAAGTGGTTACTTACATTATTCAGTGATGTTTGCTCTGGACATCTGAAACAAAGGCTTGGCAGGTTGTAGAGCGGCTGTGTGTGCAGCAGAAAGAAATAAAAGATCTTTCTACGTCGGTTAGTTTTTAAGTTTCTTTTCCTTCCCTTTCCTTTACCTTCCCAAGATGCTCAGTTGTTTACAGTAAAGTTTACAGTAAACTCCTGTAAATAATGGCATTCTCTTCAATAATCATGTTTATTTTCTCCCTGAATGCAATGCAGTTTACAGCATAACGCTGTATTACCTTTTTCTTTTACAGTCGAATACTGTTCAGATTTTACTGTGTATATATATATACATATATATATATATATATATATATATATATATATATATATATATATGTATATATATATATTTATATATATGTGTGTATATGTAAGGGATCATCACTGGATGCACCATTTCAGTGATACTCTTCGCCCTGGCCATGAACATGCTGGTCAAGTCAGCCGAGCCGGAATGCAGAGGCCCCAAAACCAAGTCCGGAATCCGTCAGCCCCCCATCAGCGCATTCATGGACGATCTGACAGTAACAACAGTGTCAGTTCCTGAATGCAGATGGATCCTCCAGGGCTTGGAGAGACTAACCATCTGGGCTCGGATGCGCTTCAAGCCGGAAAAATCCAGGTCTCTGGTCCTGAAGAGAGGGAAGGTGATCAACCGGTTCCACTTCTCTCTAGGAGGTACCCGCATACCATCAGTCACAGAGAAACCCGTGAAGAGCCTCGGAAAAACTTTGACTGCTCCCTAAAGGATGCCGCTTCCATCAGGGCAACCAATGAACAACTGGAGAGTTGGCTGACAACAGTCGACAAGTCAGGTCTTCCGGGGAAATTCAAGGCGTGGTTATACCAGCATGGCATTCTGCCTAAAATACTGTGGCCATTGCTGGTATACGAATTTCCCATCTTGACTGTGGAAGGACTCGAGAGGAGGGTCAGCAACCACCTGCGACGTTGGTTGGGCTTACCTCGAAGCCTAAGCAGCATCGTCCTCTACGGTAACAAGAACAAGCTGACGCTCCCCATCAACAGCCTTACTGAGGAGTTCATGGTTACCAGAGCAAGGGAGGTGCTCCAATACAGGGAATCCAAGGACCTGAAAGTATCTCAAGCGGGCATTGAGGTGAGGACTGGCAGAAAGTGGAGAGCTCAGGAGGCCGTGGACCAGGCAGAATCATGGCTGCGTCACAAAGAGCTTGTGGGATCTGTGGCTACTGGCCATGCAGGTCTGGGAACAATTCCGACAACCCACTACAACAAACTTGAGGGCAAGGAAAGGCGGGACCTGGTTCAACGCGAAGTGAGGGCTGGGGTCGAGGAACCGTGTGCAAGCCAGACGGTGGGATTGAGACAACAGGGCGCATGGACCAGATGGGAAGAAGCCATGAATAGGAAGATCTCGTGGCCTGAGTTGTGGAAGGCAGAACCCTACCACATCAAATTCCTCATTCAGTCTGTCTATGATGTCCTGCCCAGCCCGTCGAACCTCTTCTGTTGGGGCAAGGTCGATACTCCAGCGTGTCCCTTGTGCCAAGGAAGAGGAACTCTGGAGCACATCCTCAGCAGCTGTCCTAAAGCACTTGGAGATGGTTGCTATCGCTGGCGCCATGACCAGGTGCTGAAGGCGGTTGCCGAGTCCATCAACACTGCCACCGACCAGAATAAGCGCTTGCAACCACCAAGGCATGAAATTTCATTCGTGCGAGCTGGAGAACAACTACCCTCCCAACCGAAAGCCCAAACAGGCCTCCTGGGAGCAGCGAAGGACTGGCAGCTAAGGGTGGACCTGGGAAAACAGCTTCGATTCCCTGAAAACATCATGGAAACCAGCCTTAGACCAGACATCGTCCTGCTCTCAGAGTCATCCAAGCAGGTCATTTTGTTGGAGCTAACGGTGCCCTGGGAGGAGAGGATGGAGAAAGCCAATGAGAGGAAGAGTGAGAAATACGCGGAGCTGGTGGAGGAGTGCTGCAGACGGGGGTGGCGTGCGAGGTGCTTTCCCGTTGAAGTTGGAGGAAGGGGCTTTGCAGGAAAGTCACTCTGCAAGGCCTACAGCCTCCTGGGTTGGTGCACTTTCCTTTGCTTACCAGGTTTAGTTAGTGCAAGCAGGCTGCATTTAAGCTTTGGTCTACACACACATATATATATACATATATACAGTAGGTGATTTGTTAATTTTTAACAGGGGGGATGGCCCAATGGGAGCACCACCCTGCCCCGACACACGTATGTACACCTCCCAAAGGACATTGTTGCAGGATGTCTTAACCATAACTGTGACATTTCTAATTCTACAACTCCATTTTATCCAGTTATCTTCCTTCTCTCCCTACTACAATTGTCTTTTTATAACTGTATTAAAGTAATGAGTAAATACACCTTTAAATTGTATGCAGTGGACTGAGTTTATTCAGGCAGGGTTTTCTCATGTTTCTCAAAATTCACTACGAGCAGGGTCATTTTAAGTTACATGACCTACATGACCCCTTGGAATTTTTTACCATCTAAATTCCTTGAAGGACACAAAATGAACATTTGGCAAAATAGTAGAGCCCAACCTATGTATCGGCCGATATTAGCCTCTCACAGATATATCGGTATCGGTGTATATATTGTCCGATATGCATCGATATGAAAACCTTATATTTAAAAACTATAATGGAGAAAAACATGCTTGGGGTAATTTAAAATTGGTGTAATGACATAGTTTTTCCAGCAGAGTGCGCTTCAATGGGGGATAAAACAGCTGGTGTCAGGAAATGTAACAGCTACCTCACTAATGGTTGAACTATAAACCAGCACAAAAATGACAATTACCAATATAACATAAGCCACCATGTTCTGAACAGACACACTAAAAACACTTACAAAAAGTAACATTTTAGTTTTAGAACAAGCAAACTTGCTGTGCTCCTCCTCTACACAAGAGATGCGCTGGGAATCCACCGGACGTTGCTCTATGACGTCGCGTCTGCTACAGGTTTTGTTCCACCCACCACACGGCATCATACCATGAATGTATATAGAGAACCCAGCGGGAACGTTTCAGAAGCTGAGCCTTTTGCCTGCCCGATTTTGTTGACTTGCTCAGATTTTGTTGATCTGTTCATTTTTCGTTTTCATACAATTGGGAGTCTGCACAGGGAGTTTTATTTTGAAAATTGACCAGATGCTCTATGCTGTTCCTGTGTCTCTGACTTCTGTTATATTGATGAGGCTTGACAACCGACTTCATGTGCGAATGTAACTTTACTGTTAGTCTGCTCAACTTACAGCCACAACACAGAGTAGCATTCCTAGACACGCTTCTTGTTTTACTTTCTCATAACGTCACTCACCTGCAGGTACCTCTAAGGCTCACAAGCCTATTACATTACAACTTCCTGCCGGCGCGATCTGCTCTGTGCAGCTTGTTGTGGCTTCCGTCAAAAATCGACCAGGCAGCCGGAACGCAAAGCAGCCGTGCACGGTTTGACTCTACTGTGCGCCGGAGCTGATCGCGGCCGCTTGTGATTTGTAACACACTTTCTGCTACTAGGGGGTGGAGAGTGATGGCAGGTTAACAAGGGGGATGCTTTTTGGTAATTTTGCTAACAAGGGGGATGGCATCCCCCCTCATATCACCTACTGTGTGTGTATATATGTATATATATATATACTACAAGTGAGGCTTAATTAGTGTCTGGGCAGATAATATAAGTTAGCATGTATTGTATGCTTGTAAGCTACATTGTTTGTGAGTTTGTGGACCGTAGAGTCCTTTTTATATGCTGTTAGTTTTACGCTGTAAAACACACTGTTGCATGTTTTTCTTTGTGCTCATCATAAGCTGATTCGAGCCTCTTCACTCTGGAGCTAAAGTGTTAGCTTTGCCACCGCTTCGACTGTTAGCTCTTTTGTCTTTGTCTCCCCCCTCTCTCTCTCTCAACGTTCGAGTGATACATGCATGTAATCTTATGAGTGACCTGTTGGAGACTTATGGTTAATGACCTCGAAACAACAGTAACTTGGGGGAAGTCATGTTCATAAGACTACAAAGTCACGTGTGGACACAAATTCAGAAATGATGATAGTGATTTTGCGAATTAAAAAATGGTGGGCATGAATACGTCACCCAAACATAGTCACTTGAGCAAACACGCAGGATTTGAACAACTGCAAGGGTTACAACACCGTTGGCTTCATGTGCACTTTGACTATTCCATTCCATTCCATCTTCTTCTGCTTATCAGGGGTCGGGTCGCGGTGGCAGCAGGCTCAGTAGGGAGCTCCAGACCTCCTTCTCCCCAGCAACACTTTCCAGCTCCTCCGGGAGGATCCCGAGGCGTTCCCAGGCCAGATGAGATATGTAATCCTCCCAGTTGGACGTGCCTGGAAAACCTCCAAGGGGAGGTGCCCAGGAGGCATCCTGATCAGATGCCCGAACCACCTCAACTGGCTCCTCTCGACACGAAGGAGCAGCGGCTCTACTCCGAGCTCCCTCCAGATGTCTGAGCTCCTCACCCTATCCCTAAGGCTGAGCCTTAGGGATAGGGTGAGGCTTTGGCTACACACAAGATATTGTTCCACGAAGGTAGCGGTGCTACCACGAGACATACGTATAATATGAAAGAGTGATACCACGAGACACACGTATCTAATGCTATAGCGAGGTCATTAACCATTGAAAAAAACAAAGAATAATGATGCTGTTGCTGCTGCTGTTGTTGATGATGATGTGATGATGATGATGCACATGGTGGTGTTGGTTGTCGTGGTAATGACGATGATGATGATGATGGGGTAGATGAGGATGATGGTGGAGATGATGAGAATGATGAAGATGGTATTGCTGCTGCTGATGAAGCCGATGATGATGATGTGATGATGATGTTGATAATTATGATGATAAATGATACTGATGATTATGATGATGATGTGATGCTGATAATGATATGTGATAATGATGATGATGACGTGATGATGATGATGATGATATGATAATAGGGTAATTGTAATGGCTATCTTACGTTCTTTTCTTCGTTCTTCATTTCTTACTCTTTTAACCACTCTTGAGAAACGATGTGAGACTGCTTTACTCGTTGAGCTGGCTGGGTGCCGACACAGATGGTAAAACGACTGTGTTGCTCCGCCATCTTCTTGTTTATTTAACTTCCTGCTTTCTCTACGAAAGATGCATGAGACATCAACGGCAACACAGATGGCTCAAAATTCAAAGCATACTCAAACTTATTCCTCCAACAAAACATCAACATAAATCAGCGCAAATAACTAAACAATAATAAATGGCGCTTACATTCCGGCCCCTAATTGTTACTGCTGGGGCATAACAATTACATTTCTACACATTAAAGCGTCATTTAATCTGAAACACTGACTATATAGTGAACTTACTTTTGTTTCTTTTTGTTTACATGAACCAATATAAATTTCTTCACATAAACAGTACTTCAAGTACACATCTATCTAACATTATCTTAATTCAACAATCACTCAAGTTTAGTGTGGAGCATAAATCACATGCTTTAAAGGTGCAGTCGGTAACATTGAGGTGAGAGAGGACTTAGCATTGAATTTGAACAAGTACGACTTTCAGATCCCTCCCCCTCCCTCTCCGCTGCACTCCTGCCCTGGCTGCCTCCAAAGTCCCTCCCCAGGAGGCTGGCCGCGACGTTAGACATTACTGTTGTGAATAGTCAACATTCCTGGCCAACAAACGAGCAGAAATAAATCATGTCGACATGAAAAGTAATCTACAGCAGTATGTATTCAGTAAAAACCCGGCACACACTGATTTCAGTAAGTTACTTCGATGTTTTTTTTTATAACCGAAACTGTCATGAATATTGCTAAATGGCCAGTAAACCACGTATGACAACATTTATCTGAGAGCACAGAAATGTTCCACATAATTATGAGGACAAAACCAAAACCGATAAGACTGCCAGGTCACTTCATAAAGATATTTTCTACTACTTTCTAATAAAACAACGCCAACCAGTAACGTTAGCCCTAGCATCGGAAACAAGCTAACGTTAGCCCGACTGCAACATCACAGTAACATCATATGCATTACAGAGTAGTGGCTCCGGCTCTGGCTTCCTCTTTTTACTCGTCTTTGCCGTGTGTGCTGTTGTTGGTAGCGGAGGTATCGGTAGTTTTTTCCTCGCTGATGGTTGTTGCTGTGCCATTACTTTCTCTAAGCTCCTGAAGCCGCTCTCGGAGATATGAGCTTGACCGAGCGCTAGCATGAGCTGAGGAGGCAGGGGGAGGGGGCTGTCTGCAGTGTGTGCGTGAGCAGTGATTGACAGCTGTCAGACACTCCATCAGACACCATCCTGGCTCTGATTGGTTCTTTTTGTTTGGTCGTGGTGGATTCTGGCAAATTGCAGTAGGAGCAGTAGGTGGGGCTAAATGAGCCTGTTTTTTTTTTTGTTTTTTTTACAGATTACTAGTTTCATGTAATGCTGTCTTTACATAGTGACAGTTTTAGCAAATATGACAAAAAGTTACTTTTATAAGACTTAACAACTGCACCTTTAAACACAAGTGTATCACACACGGAATAAGAACTTATTTATACATTTCAAGCAATAAACATAACTTATCTATTGGTCTTTCCAAAACACTAGTTTTAGTTTTCACAAAAGCACGTCTAACAAGACCTTTTGCATCAGAAACTGCCTTTTCAACTTTTCCCATCACCCATGAACTTCTTGGTGCACTGTCGTCCACTATGAGAACGACATCTCCTTCCTTGAGATTTTTCCTGATTTCAGTCCACTTCTGCCTCTCCTGCAGAAGCGGCAGGTACCCTGGTCCAGCGTTTCCAGAAAATGTCAGACAGGTATTGTACCTGTTTCCACCTCTTCCTGGCATACAAGTCCTCTTTCTGAAACACTCCAGGAGGCAGCACTGGTTGTCTTTTCAGAAGAAGTAAATGGTTAGGTGTGAGAGCCTCAATGTCATGTGGATCACTTGACACTCTTGTTATAGGTCTGCCATTTACAATAGCCTCGACTTCACAGAACAATGTGTGGAGACGTTCATCATCAAGAGGTTGCTGTTTCAGTATCTAGTTAAGAATTCTCCTCACAGAACGAATCTGCCTCTCCCAGATGCCTCCAAAATGTGAACCTGCTGGTGGGTTGAATATCCAAGTGATTCCTTTCTGCATGAGCAGAAAGGACTCATTCCAGCCTTTGATTGCTTCACGCATTTCTTTCTCTGCACCCACCAGATTCTTGCCATTATCTGACCTCATTATAGACACCTGGCCTCTCCTGGCTATAAATTGTCTAAAGGCATTAATGCAGGAATCAGTTTCGAGAGAATTAGCAACTTCTATATGAATTGCTCTGACTGTGAGACATGTGAACAAGACCCCATACCTCTTGACCATACTCCTCCCACACTTGACCTCAAAGGGTCCAAAATAGTCTATTCCTACACTAGTGAACGGAGGATTGTCTGGTATCAGGCGATCTTGTGGCAGATTTGCTATTCTCTGTTCACCAGGTTTTGCTGATATCTTTCTGCATATTACACACTTTGAAAGTATCTTTCTATCTTTCAATCTCTCCCAGTATAATATCTTCAGTAGTGAGCAAAGATCCACTGATAGTTGTTTTGAACTTTTGCATCTGGTTTGCAACAATCTCAGTTTTCCTTTCATGACTCAGTCTCCCACTTGCTTGTAATGTGAGTAATTTGCGATGTACACTCAGTTTGTGGAGCAGTTGTTTCAACTTCATCATCCAGGAAACTGCTCTTGTTAATCTGTGCCATTCTGAATAATGACAAATGAGCTTGTTAAGTGTATTCTCATATGCATTTGTAGCATTCACACTCACTGCAGATTTAACTTTAACATCATCTTTCTGTATTTCTTTGATATCAGGTGAAACTGGCCAGTGTTTCTCATCTTTCTTAAAAAAATCTGGCCCACCAGTCCAGTCCTGACACTTTATGAATGTGTCTGCATTCATGCCTCTGGATGCATGGTCGGCTGGATTCAGCTCAGAGTTCACATACATCCACTGACTTGGCTTAGTGTTGTCTCTGATAAACGACACTGTTGGCTACAAAGGGTTTAAATCTAACATTCTCACTAGCAATATATCTCAACACAGTGGTACTGTCAGACCAAAACATGGATTCTTCCAGTGGCATTTGCAGCTCTTTTGTCATAAACCTCTCCATTTTTACAGCGACAGCAGCAGCTGTCAATTCCAGTCTCGGAATTGTTGTTTGTTTTAATGGAGACACTCTGGACTTCTCGATGATAAATGAACAGTGAACTGAACCCTTTTTGTTTTTAATGAGAAGGTAGGTGACAACTCCATAACCTTTCTCACTTGCGTCCGCAAAGTGGTGCATTTGTGCACATGTGACTTTTCCAAAACCAGCTGGTTTTAGACATCTGTCCAATGTGAAACCGTGAAGTTTTGCAAGATCCAAAATCCACTTTTGTGACTTTTGAGCCAGGTCAGCAGGGATATCTTCATCCCAGGAGACTTTCCTGCCACACAGCTCCTTGCAGGATCATTTTAGCTGGAAGGATGACAGGTGACAAAAACCCTAACGGGTCATATACAGCACTTACAAATGACAGGATGCCACGTCTAGTTTGTGGTGTATTCTTTGCATTAATTCTGACCTTGAATACATCTGACTCTGTACACCAGTTCACTCCAAGGACTCTTTCGTCAGGTAATGCATCATGATCAAGGTCCAAATCTTTAACCTCTTTTGCTCTTTCTGATTCAGGAATGGAGGCTAGAACAGTCCTGCTATTACTCATCCATTTTGTAAGATGAAATCCTCCACTCTCACACAGTGCTGTCAAGTCTCTGACCACATCAACTGCTGGGGTTTCATCTGACACTCACAAAAGGCAGTCATCTACATAAAAATTGCGCATAGTTGCTTTAACTGCAGCAGGTGCCATTTTGTCCTCAGCATCCTCAGCTGTCTTCCTTAATGCAAAGTTGGCACAGCTGGGGGAGGATGTCACCCCAAACAAGTGCACAACCATTTTGTATTCTTTCAAGGGCTCATTCAGGTTTCCATTTGGCCACCAGAGGAATCGCAGGAGGTCTTGATCCTCTGGTGGAACTCTCACTTGATGATACATTGCCTCTATGTCTGACATTAAAGCAATGTGGTCATGTCTGAATGTTGTTAACACTCCTATTAGTGTGTTTGTTAAATCTGGTCCTTGTAAAAGTTCTGTATTCAATGACTTGCCCTGAAATGATGCTGCACAGTCAAAAACTATGCGAAGTTTCCCTTTTTGGGGGTGATACAGTCCTGCTCACCATTATTAGCACCCATAAAGTTTAAGTACATAATGTGGAATATCTTCTGAAAAAAATGAATCAAGTGAAACATTTCTTTTCTATAGAGAACTTGTGTTTGATACAAAAGAGCAAATGATAAACAACAATTTAAAACAATAAACAATGGGAGGAAAAAATAGAAAACCTTAAAGCTTGCTGTGTCACTGGTATTGGCACCCTTTGCTGTAAATCAGTATGGAAACACATTGTGTTCACAAATGAGAAATCACCTATGATAAATTGTCTGTGCCCATGTGACATGAATTAGCCAATGAATGATGACTTCCCTGTTTTAAAAAGCCACCTGTTATCCCCTGTTCCTTTGTCACAATGGTGAAGACAAAGGAGCTGTCTGAGGACATCAGAAGTGCGATAATTGGCAAACACAAGACCTCCAAAGGGTATAAGGCCATCTCCAAAGACCTTGGTGTCCCTGTTTCAACAGTGCGTAATGTTATTAAGAAGTTTGCCAAGCATGGAACTGTCAAGAACCTCCCTGGGCGTGGGGGGAAGAGAAAAATTGATGAGAGAAGTCTTCGAAAGTTGGTGCGAATGGTGGAAAAAACACCACGTCAAACATCCAAAGACCTGAAGGCCAACCTGGAACAGTCTGGAGTCATGGTTTCAACAAGTACCATACGCCGCACACTAAACCAAACAGGGCTTCATGGGCGAAGGCCAAGGAAGACATCACTGCTGAGGAAAAGACATAAAAAGGAACAACTAATCTTTGCCAAAGAGTACCTGGACAAACCACAATCCTTCTGGGAAAATGTTCTGTGGACAGATGAAACAAAAATAGAGCTTTTTGGCAATGCACACCAACAGTTTTTTTATAGACGACGCAATGAAGCCTACAAGGAAAAGAACACCCTACCAACAGTTAAGCATGGTGGAGGATCCATAATGCTGTGGGGCTGCTTTGCTGCATCTGGTACTGGAGGCCTTGACCGTATCACAGGAATCATGAAATCAGAGAATTATCAAGAGATTTTAGAGCGAAATGTCCTACCCAGTGTAAGAAAACTTGGTTTGAGTCGAAGATCATGGGTCCTCCAGCAAGACAAAGACCCAAAGCACACATCCAAAAGCACGCAGGAATGGTTGAAAAGGAAAAAATGGACTGTTTTAAAATGGCCAGCCATGAGTCCTGATCTCAATCCGATTGAAAATCTTTGGTATGAGCTGAAATCTGCCATTGGGGAAAAGAAACCTGCAAACGTTCAAGAGCTTGAACAATTTGCAAAGACAGAGTGGGAGAAAATACCAGCTGAGAAATGCAAGAAGCTTATAGAAGCGTATAAGAAACGTTTGGAGGCTGTCATCACTGCCAAAGGGTGTGCAACCAGATATTAAAGAGGGGTGCCATTATTGCTGCACATGCTGTTTTTTCTGTTTCTTCTTTGAAATTACAATATGTAAGTTGAAAAAACAATTTTCTTTGTTAAATTTCTTTGGACCTCCAATTAAAAGATCCTGATGATATAAATTTGGTACATTTCCATTTATTTCTGACGATACTGTAGAGGTTATGCAAAAAATGAAGGGGTGCCAATAATGGTGAGCAGGACTGTATACCCCATGATGAGGTATGTACCACACTCTGTCATTTTCAGACACAGTCTCTACTTTTGGTACTTTCACTGCATACTCTTTACTGATCAGGTCAGACATGAATCTCTGATACTCTTTATGAAAGTCTTTGTTTTTGACAAGTTTCCTTTTCAGGTTTTCTGCTC
Source organism: Pagrus major (assembly GCF_040436345.1). Taxonomy (NCBI): domain Eukaryota; kingdom Metazoa; phylum Chordata; class Actinopteri; order Spariformes; family Sparidae; genus Pagrus; species Pagrus major. The sequence continues at coordinate 2,318,860 of NC_133223.1, read as the reverse complement.
TCTGAACGACTACACTGTAGTTGTTAGGCATCTTGACAGCTTTGTTTCTTAAGGGAAGACCTATGCTATAGTGTCCATCAACCCTTTTTACTGTCTCATTAACAGAGTCCATAAACTGTATGTCTTCTCGTGACATTTCATGTTTTTCTTCACTGGCTTTCTCTGGAAAGTCATAGTTGAACTGTTGTGCAAGCAAGTTCTCTACACTGGCAATGGAGATGCGATTGACAGAAACACTTTGTCCACTTTCAGATGGAGTAATGCAACCATTACCCCTGAGGGGGCCATTAATGACCCAACTGAGGATTGTTCGAACTACATATGGACCGTCGTCCTCACTGTGGATGATTTCCCATGGTTCCATGGCCTTGTAAACATCACAGCCTATCAACAGTCCTATATCTGCCTTTATTTGTGGCAGCTCGATACCATGAAGGTGTGACCACTTTTCCAAATCTTCCTGCGCAGGATTGTTCTCTTTGGACACAGGAATGTCTTTATGAGTATAAATCTCAGGTAAGTCAATGTAAATGTTCTCTTTCAAACCACAAATCTCTAGACCTGAAAGATGGTAGCTTGGCTCTAACTTTTCCTGGCCCATTGTTCGAAGCAATATTTGAGTTTTCTTGCCTTCAGTGCCAAGCTGTCTCATTAACTTTTCAGTACAGAAAGTGGCTTGACTTCCATTATCCATGAATGCATAAGTCTCTATCACCCTGTTGATTTTCTTTACCTTGACACACACAGGCATAATTGCAAAGACACAACTGTCTTTTCCGGCCCCGGTGGCACAACAAGTTCCACTAGAGTTGTGTGTTGTTTCACAAGTTGTCGTGTTTTCTGTGGTGCTTTTCTCACTGCTCTTAACAGCTTCATTATCATCTTCCTTTGTGACATGAAGCATGCTTGGATGTTTCTTAGAACAGTATTCACATGAAGCTCTTCTTTTACATCTTTGCTCAAATGACCTTGAGTCAAACATGAAAAACACAGTCCTTTTCCTTTAAGAAACTCTAGTCTTCCTTTATAGGGCTGGTTTCTGATTTTGAGACATTCTGCCAATGTATGTTGTTTTTCACAGAATATACATGGCTTCTGAAAGGCATTAACGACTTGACGAGAGGAGCCTTTACAGTTTTCAGGTGAGTTCTCATTTGCAGCTTGTGCTACACTTGTAGCGAATGTACTCCCCTTTGGCCTACTTGCTCTGTCTGTTTTCACATAATGTTTCCCCTTATCTTCAGTATCCTTTATGTCACCAAAAAGAGGATCTGCAGCTATTTTAGCTTTCCTGTTTATGAATCTGACCAGATCTGTGAATCTTGGTCTCTTTCCACTAGCTTCTTGAATATCAAATGCAGAAACTCTCCACATCTCTCTCATTTTATATGGTAACTTGGAGACAATGATTCTAAGATTAGTGGTATTCTCTATTTCTTGCAGCTGATCAAGGTCTTGCATTGCATTGTTACAACCAGTTAAGAATAGAGAGTAACTATGGAGAGCCTTAGCATCATCTGGCTTGATTTGTGGCCAATTGAGTTCATGTAGGCAGATAAGATTTTTAGCTCATTGCCATAGCAACAAGTTAGCATTTTTCTTGCATTACTGTAGCCTTGATATGGACTCATATGCTGGCAACTCCTGACTAAATCTCTGGGCTCCCCTCTGGTAAACTGTTCAGGGTAGTACAACCTGTCATTGTCATTATCAGTTTTGTCATGAATAGTATAGTCAAATGCCCTTATAAAGGATTTAAACTCAAGGGGGTCACCACTGAAAACAGGTATGTCTCTTTGGGGCAAATGGGTCAGTTTCTGTTGTTTGACTGACATCTCAGTGATGTCATTTTGTTTCAGCATCACTTCACACAGGTTTACTGGCTCTTGTCTGGATAGCAGATTGTCCACTGATTTTGTCTCAGAGTGAGCAGTTGCATGTTGTTGGTTCTCATACTCACAATTCTCCAGCACTTTTATTTTTGCTGAAGTTGCAGCAATTGCTGTCTCGATCTCAAGCTGATCTTTCTTTGCCTTTAACTTGCACTCTTCAAGTTCTAATGCCTCTTTCTGTTTTAGGGATGCTGCTTGTGCAAGTAAGGCAGCGTGTTTTGTTTGTTCCCTCTGACGTATAGATGAAATGGACGATCTTGAAGATCCTGATGACCTGGACAATCTAGAAGATCTGGACAGTCTCGAAGAATGGACAGTCGCTGTGCTTTGTGCCACATGGAGCACAGATTCATGCTCTGCTGGTGTAGCAACCGCAGATACACTGCCATCTGGACTCACTTCTTCTTGATGCTGTAGCCGTGATGCATAGATCCATTCTTCAGCTTCATTAATAAATTTGTTGAATTGTTCATTTTTTGGTTTAAACCAAAATGTTTGATCTACATTCTTTTCATCATCAGGCAACAGTCTGAGTGCACCATCATTTGCATGACCAAACTCTCAAAATTTTGAGCATTCATTCAAATGTTCATCAACAATGTCTGGACTCTCACAATCTTTCATTAGTCCATTAATTTTATTCATTTTTGATGTTAATTGTGATAGTTTTGATCCTCTTGTATTTATAAATCTGCTAAGTAGCTCTTCTAGCCCCCTTTCAGTGGGCTTTGATGCCCTCTTGTGGTCGGTCCTGCTGCCGCAGCTCTGTGTTCCCTGGTCTCGTAGCAACGCCGTTGTCTGCCATGTTGATTGTTTACACAACGTCTAATTCGACAGGTGTTCATGAAATGGTCTATGACACAAAGCACTGGATGGCTTTCTCTATGAGTGTCATCTTCTGAAGACCCAACATGTTTGTCGTCTCATTTTCATCTTTAATGTTCGCGTACTTTGACTTATCTGGGACCATATTCTTAGCTCACTGTGTTCGCTCTTGGGACATCATGGCGACGAGCTGTCGTGTTGCTGAGCTAGTCGTTTTACTTAATGTAATGGCTATCTTACGTTCTTTTCTTCGTTCTTCATTTCTTACTCTTTTAACCACTCTTGAGAAACGATGTGAGACTGCTTTACTCGTTGAGCTGGCTGGGTGCCGACACAGGAGGTAAAACGACTGTGTTGCTCCGCCATCTTCTCGTTTATTCATTTCCTGCTTTCCCTACGAAAGATGCATGAGACATCAACGGCAACACAGATGGCTCAAAATTCAAAGCATACTCAAACTTATTCCTCCAACAAAACATCAACATAAATCAGCGCAAACAACTAAACAATAAATGGCACTTACAGTAATGATGATGGCAATGATAATGTTGATGATGATCACGATGATGATGATGTGATGCTTACGATGTAATGTCGATGCCGTGAGTGATGATGATGATGTTATGATGATGATTTGATACTTATGATTATGATGATGTGATGCTGATTATGATATGACAATATCATATACCACTTATATGGTAGTTCTTGCCACAATAGGTGTTTCCAGGACTACATTCTGCATGGATGACACACACACACACACACACACACACACACACACACACACACACACTTCACAAAAGTTGTAAAATGTGTGACATCTGCAAATAGCTTTTGGCTTTACATAGCTACATAGGAAAAAAACAAAATAAGGATTTGTGGTGGTCAAAATCAAGTAAATTGGGGAGATCACATGGGCTCTCGATGGAGATGGCAGCTTGAGGAAGTTGCTCCATAAACTTGGCACTAGATAATAGATTATCGATAGTAACTCCAACCTCTTCGGACGCAGAACAGTGGTTAACAACAAAAACAACTGGTCATCTCCCGACAACTCAAGTATCAATGCCTAATAAGAACCTCAGAAGCCTCAGCGTCCCAAAGATTTGCCTCCAACGCACCCAGCTAAAGCTAGGAGCTGAAAGAGGGAAATGACATGATTCAATTTCTACAACGTGAGATCCCAGCCATGGTGGAGCACCAGTTCCCGACACCTGTGGAGATACAGACAGTGCACAAAGTGCCTGCCGGCCCACCAAGACGAGTCCAACGAGAGGGAGACTGGCACCAGCCCATCATGGTCAACACGCATTGCTACCAGGCCAAAGAGGAGGTACTTTGTGCAGCTCAGGAGAAAGGACATATCTCATGGCAAGGAGCCAAGATTATGTTCTTCCCTGATTACTCCAAGCAAGTCATGGCCCAGAGGATCTCCTTCAAACAGGTGAAGCTGGATATGAGAAACAGGTGAGTGGAGTATACACTTAATTTCCCTGCTACTTTGGAGATTAAATGCAACAGAGCATGCCATCAATTCAGCGCCCGAGGAAGTGTCAGAGTTTATCAAATGACCAGTGCTTAAAAGTAAGACAAAAATATAACTGCTTGGGGGCTCCTCCCAACCTCCCATAATGATACACTGTAATTGTACAAACAAGTGTTGGGTTTCTGAAAGTCGGATCCGGGTGGTTTTGGTATGTTGATGTTTTTGTTTATTTGTCTTTGTTCGTTTTTTTTTGTTTTTTTTTGAGTATGTGTATAGTTTGCTTTTTTGTGCCTTAAGCTTTTGTGTTTGTAAGATTTCTATAGTGTCATACTGGACCATCCACTGGATATCACCTGCATAGCACTGACAAGATACATTTTATACCTTTTAATAATATGGCGGATATAGTTGATTTAAAATTAGCCAGCTGGAATCTCAAGGGAGTCAACCATGTTATTAAGAAAAAGAACATTTTGACACATTTAAATTTGTTCAAGAGCGACATTTAAACAAAAGAGAATCCTTAAAATTAAAATGCTCCTGGGTGGGAAAAGTGTTTATAAGCCCAGGGACAGGTAAAAGTGGAGAAGTTTCAATTTTGTAGGTTTTTGTAAGTCGCTACATTTCAATGAAACAGATGTTTTAATTGATTCTGATGGTCGCTATGTAATAGTCCGGGGGAAATTATTAGATACGCCAGTGGTTCTCTGTAATATTTACGCACGAAATTGGGATCATCTGGAGTTCATTCACCACCTTTCCCAAATTCTTTTAGAACTGGAGAACACTCAAATAATAATAGGAGGTGACTTTAATCAAATTTTAGACCAGGATTTAGACAGATCCCTACCAAGAACTAAGGCAGAATTGGTCTGCCTCTGCCCCCCTCATAATGTTTACACCAGAATTGACTTTTTTTTAGTATCTCAATCCATAGATGACTCAGTAAGTTCCTACATAGGTAACATATCTCAGATCATGCTCCATATGGAACCATTTCTACTTTTTCTAAACACATAAATGACAGTTTTAGATCATTTAACACCCCATTTACTCATCACAAGGTGGGTTAGACAAGCAAAAATTTGATTATTTTTTTTACTGCCCTCAACCTCCCACAACTCTACAACAGTGACAGAGACTTTCTGGATGCTCCACTGAAAATAGAGGAGATCTCTCAGGCAATCAAAAATATGCCTCTCAATAAAACTCCTGGGACAGATGGCCTCCCCGCTGTTTCTTACAGAACCTTTGAAGATATTATCTGTCCTATTACTTGATGTTTATATGGATGCCTTTAAAGTAGGCTCCTTACCAAAATCCATGCACACTGCAGTTATATCTCTCATCCATAAAAAAGGGAAAGATGTTTTAGACCCAGCGGCTACTCCCTCCTCAATTGTGACCAAAAAATTCCAGCAATAGCTCTTGCAAACCGCCTGTCAAAGGTCATTGGCAGCATAATTCATGAACCAATCTGGCTTCGTCCCAAATCACTACAGTTCTGACAACATCAGACAACTGGTTAACTTACAATACCTTACATATGACTCTACTCACCCAACAATCGCCTTGTCATTGGATGCTGCCAAGGCTTTTGACTGTGTAGAATGGAATTACCTCTTTGAAACACTCAAAAAAATGTAGCTTTGGAAAAAACTTTATTACTTTATATGGCAGCCCTTATGCTTGTATTCTAACAAATGGCCTCATATCTGACCTGTTTCAGATGCATAGATCTACAGCACAAGGCTGCCCTTTAAGCCTGGGACTTTTTGTGAATGCTTTAGAGCCCTTGGCACAGAAATTGAATAATAATAATAATAACATTCATGGAATTACAGTGGATACAACTCACCATAAACTTTTACTTTACGCTGACGAGATGTTGGTACTTTTACCAACTGTATGAGACGGTATTGGAGAATTTACACTACTCTCTGGATATCGCATAAACTTGGACAAATCTGTGGCCATTCCAATGTCTGGTTACTGCCCATCTACCCTTCTTAATCAGTGGAATTTCCAATGGTCCCCGAAAGGTATTAAGTTCATCGTGTTCATATTACACCTGATTATAAAGATATGGTTCAGGAAATAATAAGCCCCTACTTATCAAAAATATAGTGTTGTGTAAAACTCACAGTGTTCAAGTATCATCCTGTGTTACTGTTGTGTAGAACTCTATTATTATACAGTGTGTTCAAGTATAATCCTGTGTGTTACATACTCTCTGTGAAGAGAAAAAACATGTATCCTGAGTGCAGAGTGCACACAGTGTGTAGAATACCTATATATCGTTCACTAAGTTTAGAAACGCTGTGGAGGACAGCCATGCAAATGATCACACTCGCCACAAGTGCTTACAGTGCACTTCTTCAAGGGGGCCGAGACTTTAATCATATAGGTTTTTAGGAAAGACACTATTTGCTAATGTACAAAGTTAATGGAGGCTGGCGTTGGTTGTGAGAGATAGGTCAACCAATGAGAAGGGCCATGGACAGAAAGATCATCCTATTTTGCTAATACTAATCTGATATGGAACAAATTGCACAGAGCTGGCCGTTGGGACTTTTTCAAATCCCCCCAAGCACCTCTATGGAACAATAGTCAAATCTTGATTGGGGATAAAGCAGTTAATTGGATGTTATGGCAAAAAGCTGGGGTTACCTGTGTTTTGGATTAATTTAATAGCAGTACAATGTAGGCCTGGGCGATAAACCGAAAATTTACCGATACCGAAATTTACGACGATAACCGACGTCATTTTGCCCCTGTCGGTATATTCGGTGTTTTTAAAAAAAAAAGAAAAGTCGTTTTGTCTTGTTTGGCTGTGTGTGTAGGTAGGCTACCGGTATGTTCATGTCCCTTTAAGACGCTCGGCTGTACTACGTATACAGCGTGTGTAGTCACGTGACTCCACGCCATCCAGTCTGTTACAAGAAGGGAAAGAGACGGTGAGACGGAGAAAATGGAGCACGCCGGTTCAAAAGATGAAGCGGCTGCTGCTGCGGCTGCGGCAGTCGAATCTCTTTATAAGAGACTGTATTTTTAATACTTTGTGTTTGAAGGAAATTTAAGTTATTTTATACTTTTAACATGGATTAAAGTTCTCCGTCGCTACGACGGATTTCCGTCATTCAAACTTAACAGAGGCGACTTGTGAGATCAATGTAGATCGGAGGAGAACTGTTGGCTGATGTTTATTGACAGATTGTCACACTCTACAGCCAATGGTATCGTTAACAGCGTGTGCGCGCCTGACCAATGACAGTGTAGTGACCCACACAAGGCGGGATCTCAACACGTAGTGGCGCTAAAGTTTAGCTGCTTAGCTAGCAAGGACTCGTCGCGCTGCTACGTTATCAATTGAGTTTAGTCAGCACGTGAGAACTCGTCTGACTTGGAGAGTCTCCTGTTGTGTGCTACATGTGTGAAATAACAACTATAGTCTGGACTTTGTCTGCAGTGTATCTGTGTAAACGGCTTCATTCAGCGTCTCTCCCTCCCCTCTGGCACCGTGAGTTACCATGGTTACAGGAACGCCGTGAAACGTTATAATGATGATCAATAAGAAGTTTTTGGTTAGTTTGACTGTACAAAATCATGAATGTTGCCTGATTGTAGCTCAATGCTGAAATCTTGTATTATAACATAAAGAACAAAGCCTCAGAGCTTCTTTGATTATTAACAGTATGTTAGTGATGACAGAAAGGTGATAACTCGCCATCAGACTGACAAGGCTGCAAAAGTTGCTGTTTGTATGATGTATTTTTCTGTTAAACGATAAGAGGCTCACTTTAAACATTAATAATAATAATAATTAATGATAATGATGATGAGAAGAAGAAGTAGAAAAAATAGCGTACTGAAAAGCTCTGTAGATGGTTGATTATTTGAAAGAGTAAAACTTGAGAAGCTTGGCAAAAAAAAGGTTGATTTCATAGATTTAAAACTACACTTAAATGAACTTATCGTTCATTTATCGTTATCGAGGTGAGTTGCTCAATATATCGTGATATTGATTTGAGGGCATATCGCCCAGCCCTAGTACAATGCAACTGTTGAGTTTCAACCAAATTGTTGATAAATATAAATTACCAGATAACTAACTCTGGAGGTATGTCCAAATGCAGAGCACCTTGTCTGGAGGTTAGGAAGACCCCTTATCTACCCTATTGGCAGCCCAGTTGAGGATCTACCCACTAACTGATCATATAGGGCAAGATATATCATCTACTACAGGAACAATTGGGTGACCCATTGGTCAAGGTGAAAACACAATGGGCGAGGGACATGGCTGTGGAAATATCCCCCGAAGACTGGAAATAATGCCTTAATAACATTAACATGATGTACAAAGAAATGGGTAATAGATTTATTCAACTGAAAATAATAGATAGCACTGGACTCCACAACAATTATTTAATTGGAACTTGATACCAGTGGACTCTTGTTGGAGATGTGGATGGAGTGGTGCTTCTATTCTACACATCCTATGGTCATGCTCAGCACTTAGACTGGTGAAATAATATACAAAAGATTATTTATGAATCCAGAATAAAAAGTTCTATGATTCTACATGTGGCGACCTGAGGGTTACTACTATGTTATGTACCAAATACCAACAACGCCACCTTGGGTGAGGGCCCAAGGACCCGTACTAAAGGTTCGACACTCAGGTTCGTTCACTCAGGGAGGGCAGGAGACAGAGTTCAATGATTCACATACAAAACTTTTGTTTAAAATAAGCACAAGGTTTGGCACGATGAACAGAAAAGGAGAAGCGAGCCCAACTGTGGGGGGGGGGGGGGGGGTTATACAGGCTGAGGCTCAGGCTGGAGGAGGGGTTTTGGCAGGGGAGGTGACATCCAAAAGAAAAAGGAGAACACCCCACTCACAGCAAAAAGGTGACTTGCAAACAAAGAAAATCTTGAACGGGGATCACACAGCACATAAGGGATCACCACCGTTGGCCTTCAGCACTAGGGGAAGAGGAGAAACACAATTAGGAGGGCCCACAATTAAAGAAAAAAAACAATATTTCATAATATGTGCCAACAAACTATAGATGATCAATTAATAACTGAAAAGTATTGAATTGAATCTATAATAAATTAACCAAACAAACAAGAAACCAAAGAGTCTCTGGCCAGAGATATCAACTCAATGATTAACCAGAATTAATAGGTTTTAACACAAGCAAAGGAGGGCTCAAGCAGGGCCCCTCCCAAACGAAAATTAATTACAATAAACTCCCAAAATAAATAAAAATTACCCCAACAAAACACCCACCCAAACTACTAAGAAATTACCAAAAGAAATTCAACCATTAAGCAGAAGATAAATAAATAAACAATTAAACCAAACCTTGGCAGATTGCCTTTAAAACACTCACGCACACACAGACAAACACACACACACACACACACACACACACACACAGACCAAAGCAGCACCACACGTAACAGTGGTACAGGGCCAGTAGCAGGAAGCAGGCTGACCCAAAGGCGGCCAACCGGACTCAAACCAAGCCGTCGGAGCAGCGGCAGCAAAGCAACAGCACAGTGGCAGAACAGCGGCAGAACAGCGGCGAAGCAGCGGTAGTGACGTAGCAGTGGCCAAGTAGCCGTGATTGAGCAGCAGCGCTTACTTAGCTTAATTAGCTTTAGCGTCCATAGCTTCGGTTATAAGTTCGGGTGCATTGGCGTCCCATCCAAAGAGGGAGAGGGGTGAAGAGAATCACGCACGGCGAGAGAAGACAGCCACCATGCAGCACACGACCAGCAGACTGTCAGAGGGAGAGGAGCGGAAGGGGAGCTTAGCACCTAGCTACAGCAATAAATGACAGAAGCACGTCGTAGCTCACCAATGCTCTGGTCGGCAGCGGTAAACAACCCCAAATGATCGCCTCGACTGCAGTGGAGACGCCGGATCTATTAAAGAATCACGGTTTGAATTACATGAAACACGGACTAATGTACACAAAACAGCATGGCAACGTGCGCCTACCTGTCATGGATCTATTATAAGACCTGGATATGGCGCCGCCTCTCAGCAGACACGCTGATTTTTCCCAGTGGCCACTCGTGGTATTGCAACAAAAAATCCCATGGGGCCCAGAAAGCATTTTTCCCATAGACCGCAATAGTAAAAGAGAAGCCTGTAAAACTGTTCTCAGGACACCTCCAGCTGTAACCACTGTTAATTGCTAATCTTTGTATTCCATATTTTTAAGTCATGGACTTTTAAACCGTCAAAAAGTTTTCTAAAGGCCAGAAAAGCCCCCCTAAAGTCTCATTTTCCACGGTGACGTCACAGCTGTGTGCGTGAACTCCCAAGCGCGGTCGTGCTGTGTCTCGGGAGCGAGGATGCCTGTTGGCTTAATGACAGCTCTGAACGGGGCTAAACGTGGTCGGAAAAGTGAATTAAACGACTCCAGGGTGAGTTTTTTTCGAGACAGAGTTGTGACACAAGTTTCATATTTTAATGGCATGTATTTTTAAATGCAATTCTAAAGGTATTTTGGCTTTAAATTACCCGCTTAATGACCGCATTTTCACTTACTGCCAGTGTCACTGCTGTGTAAAAGTCGAAGTTATTTACCATGCATGTGATAGTTTCAATGATGTGTGTCACCAGGGTCTCGGTCTCACCTTGACTGATGTTCAATATCCTTTTCATCCTATCATAACGACCTTTTATTACGGTTTGAACCGTCTCAGTCTGATGGCCTGGAATTATGCAATGTGCAGCAGAGCATACTGATGATGATGCAAGTATAAACTACAACGCAATAAATAATAAAGATGAATAATAAAACAGAAAAATATGAGATAAAATTAATTAATTAATTAATTAATTAATTAATTAATTAAGAAATGCACATTTTACTTACGTAATGTCAAAGCATTCTCTATTTAAAGAAAGTAAGAAACTACAGTCAACATGCAGTTACATATGTTATACTCTCACTTGGCTCTTACAAACTATTTTTCTCAGTTTTGCAGACTGTAATCACAAATTAAACAATTTTTACTTGGGACAGATTTGTTTGAGCCTTGGAAATATTTTACAATTATTTTTTATACATATATGCACAATCAACTTAACAATGCACATGAATAATGGCACTTGCACTTCGGTAGAGATATTTGCACTTTATTGGATTCGCACACAACATTGTTTACACATCACACCAGCTCCGCCTGAAAGGGAGATAGTCAGGATCCTGAATAGAGGGAGATTGGACATGGTGGATCACTTTGTTAGTATTTGATGGAACATGTGCCATAATTACTGTGGCTTACATGTGTAGAATATAGTGCCATTAGTGTGTGTATTTCGTTGAGTCATTGTGTACAGTATGAAACACTAAACTGTCCTCTGTGCTCCAGGGTTTTTGGCCAGAAAGCTTCCCCGGGGGCCAGACACCTCGTTATAGTTCCAGGAGGTACTATATCGGTGAGAGATGTCTTGTGTAGATGGTGGAAAGCTTAATCTTTGTTTGGAGTAAAAGTGGGTGTATTAAAATATTGCATGGGGGTTAGGAGTTAGCAGTGTGTTAAAGGCTGAAAATGGAGAGTGAACAGAAAAAACAGTCACAACAACAGATAAAGTAATTCCTGCAGTCGGTTGCCAGACCCATTGCTAAGGACGCCACTCTGATCAGAGTAGCACAGAGAAGAACTATGCAGGGTATTTACCTTGTGTTTCATTTTTACCTTCATTAAACAGCTTCAGACTAATTGTGATGGTAGATAAATGACTTGTAACTTGTTACAGGGAGAGTGGAGGCTCCTTCCATATCGTGGCTAAAAACCAAACCTGCAATCAGGGCCTTGGAACCAGGCGGTGTCACAGACAGTCGCTCTGGCCACAGGCTCAGCTCTCTCGTCTCTTTCAGGGCTCATCAATGGAATAACATCTTGTAATCCATCCATCAATCCTGTGTGACATGTAGCTGTGGAGGATGGAGAAAACAGAAGTTTAATTAATGATAGAACAGTAAAATGTAATTTCAAATGAATTATTCAGTATAATTTAGTGAGTCATCATTTGCATACTACCAATGCCTTTAGTGCCCACACACTCACACACAACATAAACAGCCTGTCTTAGTTAAAAAGCCCACTCACCACGGCAAGGTGCAGGCCAAGAGTGGGAACACAAGACCAAAGACAGACAAGACAAACCCTGACAAGACCACAGAAAGAATAAAGACACCGACCCTCAGTTTGATTAGACTTTATTTATTTATTTATTTATATTTATATTATTATGTCATAAAAGAAAACAACATGAACTTCGATAATTAATCAAATAAAGAACCACTTTTTTTTGTTCTGCCTAAACTATTGGCAGTTTTATTAATGAGAATAGTGAAAATAACAATTTGAAAAATAGTTTATTACACAGCAATATTTCCATAGCTCTAACAACATCTTACAGTACATTTTTAATTAACGATCAAAAACACAACCATTTGTATAAACATTTTATTTATTTATTTGTTATTATTATTATTATTATTTTTTTTTTACAATTTTATTACATTTTTTTATGACAAGACAAATTTCAAAGCATCTAAGGCGTGGAACATTTTTTTGCCTGTTTGAACAGACTTCCTTTTGGGAAATTACTTAAGCTATTTAACAGTGAACATGTTAACTGAACTGTTTATGTAACAAATGAAACAAAACAAATCCCCTTTGTGTGAGTGTGTGTGGCCTAGAGGTCTTGGAAATGTATATTATTTATGCCCTATATGTCCAAGTAAAGACTTGTGCTCCGTAATGCAAGCTCCAAGTTTTACTATGAACATTGCGTTTTTTATTTTTCTATAGAACTCAGAAGACTACTTTGTCCAAGTAAAGACTTGTGCTCCGTAATGCAAGCTCCAAGTTTTACTATGAACATTGCGTTTCTATTTCTATAGAGCAGAAAGCTTAATCACATCAGAATTGGAAATTATACATTTGGTGGAGCCATGTCGAAGTTGTTTTACACCACTGAGGACAAATGATTGCTCAAACAAAACACACACATGCACAAATAACATATATATATATATATATATAAAAATATATACACACACATATATATACATACATAAATACACACACACACACAAACACACACACAAATGGACCCACATACATACACATACACAGAGCACATAGACAGCTATTTACACTGCAGTCCTAATTCATGTACACTACTGATGGTAAAAATGGACCAGTTTGGTGAATTTATGTCTAACAAAATCTTTTTTTAATTTTTCAGTCTCTCGCTTCGCCAAATGGTGCATTCTAATGGTGCAGTAAATGGAGGATGCCATTTTCACCAAGTAGTGCACATGGCTGTCATCAACAGTGGTTTCAAACATGTGGTTATGCAGCCCTGGAAACAGAGTTTTGTCAGCACTGTAGCTTAGCACTTCCTTCGTAACAGCTGATGCTAAGCCACGTCCCTGGGGAAGCTTGCCAGAAGTTGTTCTCAAAATTCTCTGAAAACAACGCTCTGATTCTGTGCAGACAGCAATAATGCCTGTCGATGGCTTCTGCAAACCTCCTCGATTCTTCAAGAGAAGGAAGGGATGGACAGCGGAGTCAGTGGTTAGGGCATCGTTGCAAGGAATGCATTGGTATTTTTCCTTGACCTTTTTCACCACAAAGCCCGCAATGTAACTGATAGCAGCATCTTTGTATTCAGAGACTGCTTCAACATTTGGGCAGAGGGGTAATCGTGGTCAGACTGGGGTGGTTCAACAGGTTTCAGGTCAAACCTACGCATGGTGTTTACTGATGCAGGTGTTGCCCCCAAGTTGTTAGTGTCATCCATAAGGAGACAGTTTCCTGTTCCAGTTTTGACTTGATGCTTAACCAGAAGACGCTTGTAAACAGAAGTGAATTGTGTGGAAGTGGGATTGTTGTTGAATCCACCACGTGCTCTGACAGCGGAAAAGAAAAGCTCGAGGTGATCTTGGCTGAACTTGTATGTAAGGAGATATCGACATGGGGCACCTGGCTTTTCCACCAGGTCTTGGAAAATGTTTCGCACACTTCTTGAACTGGCGATAAAGCCAATGATGCATGTCCGTCGCTTCCCAGCATGTAAAGGCACTCCTTTGGCATCTTTGAGATCCAGAAGCAGTTTTTCTGCTTTCAGCAGGATTTTTTTCTGTGCGCTCTTTGTTTGTTGTCCTCATTGGGGCTTTGTATCCCTTACCCAGAGGGTTCCTGCTGTTGAGAACATCAACAGCAGCATCAATGGTTCTCAAGAAGTCCACTGTTTCTTCACATCCTCTGAACTGTGGCAAATGCAGGTGTTTGTTGCAGTACTCCAGAGCATCAGCTACACTGCTGCTGAAAACTTGAGTTGCAAGTTTTACCTTCATCTTCTGTCTCTCCCACCGTATATGTGCCATCTTCAGTTTGTTACCTAATCTCAGTCCTTCTGCCTCTTGAAGTTTGTTTAGCTCCACAATGTACTGCCACTTGATTTTACCTGATGGCGTTTGTAGTGAAGCTGCATCAGGAAAGGAGGGCCTCATTGAATTAACATCTAAATTAGCGCCTAGTGCTCTCAACATGGCAAAATGGCAAGATGGTCCATCGCATGTCAAAGACACTGTACGAACCCCAGCAATGTGAAGTCGTTGGAGGCATTCGCTGATGATGTTTGTGCGCTCCTCCCCAGTCAGTGCATCGACAAGGAAATATGCCACAGGGATTTTCCAAGATTGATCAACAGCAACAGCCATGAGAACCAATGCATCTCTTGCTGGTGGCAAGCTGTCATCAACTGTGCCACAGCCAAGATCTACATATCCGTGAAATTTCCCTGCAGAATATTCCACATGCTTTCTGATGGCCATTTCATCCATCATCAAGGCACAAATTGTTTCTTTGCCCTCTTTTTTCCTGTCCTGTACATGCGCCTGTAATGCACAAAACGATGCTTTGGTAAATCCTGGGTCTGCAGAGATGTTACTGTACCAGGTCCGTATGGTATCTGGATGGGGCAAAGCGAGGTCAAAACATTCACGCACATAAGCATAAGCTTTGGCAGAATAGAAGTGCAGAGTCATTGCAAATGATCGCAATTCATCTGACACTTTGGACCTCTTTCCATGCTCCACTCTGGTGAGGATTTCCATCTCTGCACATCCAGAAGAAATCAGGCTTTTCTGCTTCAGGACGCTGATGACCTCTGCCGTGGAATCTACTCTTTGCTTGAGTCTTTTGGTTTTTTCTTTTTCCAATTTCAATTTTTTTCGACAACTTTCTAATTTTTCCTCCATTGAAAACAATTGAGTCTCTAATTGACGTTTTAGTGATTTTGGGGATTCCCTCACACTATAGTTGTGCTCTGTGGTTGTTGTTTCCACTGACACACTTGTGTCTTGAATTTGTTCTTCTATTTTCTCTGTGATACTTTCTACTGGTTTTGCAGTGTAATTGTGATGCAGAACATCAGACACAATATGGCTTTCAGATGAATCCTGTATCACAATGACACTGTCTTTATCCAAGACCTCTGCCACATTTTGTGTGTGTTTTTTTACGTAACAGTGATCAGTGACGTGTGTCTGTGTTAAAGTGTCTGTGTGATAAACACTTACCTTGTGGGGGACTGACAATCTCTTACCTTCCAGGGAGTAGTCAAAGATTGTGGGGACAGCTGTTGAAGTGAGGCACTTTCCTCCACCGCTCAAAATGAAGCACTCCTCTTCAAAGTGCAGAGCACACAGCCTGGAGTTTTCATTGGGTGTCCAAGACTTCCGCCTCACGTTGTCCACCCAGTGTCGCAGCCTCTTAACGTCACCCAAAGGAAATCTGTAAAACCAGAAAATGCTATTAAGTGTGTGTAAATGTCATGGTTTGTCTCTAGTTACTTTTATTATTTCATTCCCTCCTGTGTCTCACTTTTGTCTTCATTGTTTTCCCCAAGCCCTTTGTTGGTTTGTCAGCATTCATCCCCTGTGTTCCCGTGCTTGTGTTGTTGATTGATTTGTTGATTGGTTTCATGCATGTATGTATATATCTTTATTTACAGACTCCAGGTTCAATGATAAAAAAAAACAGACAACAGGTTACTAACAGACAAACAAAAAAACAGACAATGTGTGTGTGTGTGTGTGTGTATATATATAGCTACATGTGTGTGTGTGTGATATGCTGTAGTTATACAGTTAATATTTTTGTTTTCAAGTTGTTTTTAAAAGGAATTCTGTGTATAAGCATAAAAGTGATATTCTCACGTTACCAGTTGAAAAAAATAAAAGGATAAAAACTAATTAAATGGCAATAATCATGTGTTCTATTGAACTTTATTTACTGTATCTAGGTTTCTTTTATAAAATAAGATATTACTTTAGAGCTGTTATAGATAGGCTTTGTGTGTGATTCCTTTTGTCAGCCCTGTGATAACCTGGTGACCTAAGTGGACCCAGCCTGGGCATTGCTTTGCCCACAGAGCCGCAGCGGGGCTGACTCACACGCAGACAGGGGGAGAGCATGCAAGCTCCACCCAGGAAGGTCGCAGGCCCGGGGAACGAACCCCCATTTCACGGTTAAACCACCACTTCACCCTGCTGGTCCACCACTCCATCAATCAAATGTATAAATGAATCAAAATTACTGACTCCAGATAGGCCTATTGTAGAACATCCCTTATGTGCTAGCTAGCGTTCGTCTGATGGCTACCAGGGATATGTTATATGGACAGATATTTAATTATACGGACTGAAAAAAATGTTTGTTTGAAAGTATCATACCTAAACAACTGTTGTCCTTTGCAATCTGATCGATTGATGCAGTTGATGGCAGCACAGGATGGCATTTTGTCGTTGTTCAGGTCGGTCACGCGTTCACCGGTCCAGATGTATGGGGAAAAAGGAATGTGTCAGGTTTGTGCATCTTTTCAAATTTGATTCGGCTGTCAATCAAGCGCCCCTCCCCCACACTGTACAAAACTGTCATACACAGTACTGTACAGTGACAGAAGTGTGGGATTTTTTGAGAGGTAAGCTATGCTTTTCATCTTTAATTCGATCGATTTTCGATATCATTATCATTTATATAAACATCTGTATCAGCACAAACTATGCAATGGATAAAATATGTAATAAATGATCTTTCAGTGTCTTTTAAACGAATATTGGAGCCAGTGTAATATGGAGCCAAAAGAAGAACAGTCCAGTAAGAGAGCAACAATCTGTGATTAAAGCATTAAACTTTTTTATTTGGTCAATTTGTTTATAAATCCTCCATATGGGACTAACACAAGAAAACGATCCTTTGTTCCACAGAGAAAACCGTGTGGATAATCGGGGACAGCTACGTCCGGAGAGCGGAGGGAAGAGCCAGGGAGACAGTGGGCTCCAACCTCGGCCTGGACAAAGCCCGTGTCCACTGGTTTGGGTTGGGTGGCCTGAGGTGGCACAGCCTGCGCACCATGTTCATGACATGCTTGAGGGGCAGGGCGGCCCCCGATGTCCTGGTCGTCGCTTGCGGCAGCAACGACCTGGGGAAGGCCAAGGGAGTCCAACTGGTGGGGGACGTGAAGAGGGACCTGGAGGACCTCCACCACAATTTCCCTCGGATGACCATGGTCTGGTCTGAGATTGTGGAGAGGCGCCGGTGGAGATGCGCCAAACCGGCCAGACTGAACAAGGCCAGGAAGTGGGTGAACAGTGTGGTAAAGTCTTTTGTAAAAGACTTGGGTGGGTTTTCTGTGTGCCACCCTCACATAAAATTTAACAGCCCTGGTCTGTTTTTGCGCGATGGAGTTCATTTTTCCACTTTGGGAAATGATATGTTTTTAAAAAACATTTTTGAAACCCTTAAAACGCACTATCAGGTACGGTAAAACATTTAAAATGGGTCAGGTTTTTTTTGTTCGTTTCCTTTTTTTCCCCCCCTTTTTTTTGAGCAAGCAGTTTTCCTAACCTGATAGTGGGTTTTATTGTTTTTTTCTAAATATATTTAAGCCCACGAATAGACCAGGGAAAGTGAGGGTGGCCTTTT
Source organism: Pagrus major (assembly GCF_040436345.1). Taxonomy (NCBI): domain Eukaryota; kingdom Metazoa; phylum Chordata; class Actinopteri; order Spariformes; family Sparidae; genus Pagrus; species Pagrus major. The sequence goes on along the minus strand of NC_133223.1, from coordinate 2,300,621 downwards.
TTTTTTTTTTACTTGTTGCTTTTTGGTTGACTTTTTTTCATCACACTGTTCACCCACTCTATCACAAGTCTGTTGTTTTCGTTTTGTTATGTTACGTTCGTTATATTGTAAATAGTTCATGTTCAGTAAAATCATATAATTACTTTGAAAAGTGTTGAACTGTTTCATTATAAAGCCTTGCATAGGAACACCAAATTATGTTAAATACACCACACAACGGAAATTTGTAATTATAAGAATGATAATAGCTTGTGAAACAATGAAATGAAAAAAAGTTTTTTCTTTTTTTTTTAAATTCAGTAGCATGTGGCGAAGTATAGGTTCTGACATCTCACTACAGGAGAAAACAGTGTTTTAGGGTCGACTATAAAAATATATCAGGCTAGGAATAACACTTAATGTCCAGGAGCTCCTTCCATGACTCAGGTAATATCCAAACTATATCACGTAGCTGTGAAAGAAACAGAGAAAATGCAAAGTTAATTAGGCCTAAAATTGGGACTGCACAATGCTTAATAACGAAAGACTTGCCTGTTTGAATGTGCCGATATAGCCCATAAAACGATAAGAACTTTAAACTTAATCTGACAAGAAGTCGTAGGCTATATCACATACGGGATCATTAATAGACAAAACAGATTTACCTACCGGCATTTGGTTAATAAATATGACAGCTTGTATTATTGTGGGGAATCCCATATTTTTTTATTTTAGATTAACCATAATAAAAATGACTCGTTTTATCCTTACTTAAAAAAAAATAAAACAACACAAATTAACCACGTATAGTCTATTACCATGACTTTGAGAACATCATCGGTTGATGTGCCCTATAAATCCATCATTTGATTGTGTAGATTTGTCATTACCGGCTAAACTCATCCACAAGCACTCATGAGCGCGCAGCGCTTGTCCAGAACGCGATTTGCTCGTTCTCATTGCCCCAGGGCATGATGGGAGGCCCCAGAGCATCATGGGGGGTGACTCAACTGCGCATGCTCTATGGGCCCCATAACGCGGAAGTAAACCCGGAAGTCAGAAACTTTTTCGGCGTATGCGCCAGGCGAGCAACTCCGTTGAAATCAACGGCCGCCATTTTTGGTCCGGTATCCAGTTATATAATACATCCATGCTACCTGTGCTCAGATGCTAGCAGCGAGTACAACGACCCGGAAGTGGACGGGCCGAAGAGGCAGGAAGCGAGAGGTCAGGAGGAGGGACACGGCCTACTTTTATCCCCTCGTTATGAGCAACGATTGGCTAATAAGCCAGAGGGGCGGTGGTGCAGCAAAACTTTAAGTTTGATATGGCAGTGATGCCTCATACCACTACATACATAACCGTCTATTCTGGGCTCAACCACTGAGCTTCAGTACTCTGACTTGTCCCCTTTTGAGAAAAGGTGGATTATCTTGGCATTTACAACAACTAAATGGATACTACTGAGACATTGGAGGAGAAAACGCCCGTCCCCTTTTGAAGAATGGACCAGATCAATTGCACAGTTGGCTGCATATGAGAGAGTGACATACTCCCTATTGGACAAACTTGATCAATACAGGTTTACATGGGGCCCTTTTACTGGCGGGCTACACATGACATAAAGGTTGATATAGTATCTAAAAATCTGTGTATAATTCAGGGGAAGGAAGATTCCAGTGTGAAAGTGTCTAACTCTGTGTTATCTGTTTATGTATTTTTTATTTTTATTTTTACTTTTATTTTATATATACCCTCCCCCCCTTCCCCAGTTTGTCATAGAGTACTCAAGTAGACATATATTAATGATTATTTCTGTTGAATCTCCTTCAACTTGAGTGTAAATAGCTTTTTGTTACTGTTTTACTGTTTTAAGTTGTTTAAACTTCAATAAATATGTATATTATGAAAACGAACAAACAAGTAAATTGAGAAATACCTGGAATACTGAAGGATGAAATTAATTTACCATAAAGATATAGAAAACATAAACTCAGCCAGTTCATTTTTGACTCATGTTGCTATCAAATGGTTAAGTTATTTGAAGAACAACATAAGCTACTGGTCATACAAGACCAAGTACAGATACAGCAGCTAAACCCCCCTTGTGTGGTTATGTTTAACTTTTAATCTCTTCTTTACATGGTCTCTTATATGTGAACTTCATCTTATGGTACTGTGTCTGACTCTACTGGCCTGGTTTCTCATCCCTTTAACCTAAAGAACGGATTCTCTGCAATTCCAGGACCCATGACCCGCATCTAGTCTGTGTATAACTGCACTGTATCTATTGTCTCCCAGCCAACAATGCAAGGGTTAATAACTGGCTAACCTAGAGTGACATGTAGCTAAAAAAAACAATAACAAAACAACAACAACTCACGAAGGCCTCCCTCCAAAAAAACACAAACACAAAAACTGTGACAATGATGCCATCCAGGGAGCACAAGTCCTCCATTGTTGAGGGCTGACATTCCGTATTGTGCCTGGCAGACTACATTGCCTCATAGCAGCTGGGATGTGCTGGCAGGGGAAACAGGCCTGGCTGTCATCAGCTTGGGGAGATACAGTGTGATGCAAGCAGCATTACATCACATATGATCCTCCAGGCAATCACTTCTACTCTGCTCAGTGCTGTTTGACTGGCTGTGAGAGAGTCAGTGGGTTCATTTGAGGACTGAAAATACAAACCACTTGTTTGTAATCCTTTAAAACTTTTACTACAGATGAAGATCAATATTCACAAATCAGTCACTTCCAGGAGAATTTACTAAATGTTTAAATCACAATGTTTTACATACCCGGCATTATACACTAAATGCATGTTTGATGCTTTAATATTAAAGAGCAACACTATCACCAACGTTAGGTTGGAGACCTAATCTACCTGTTGAGCCACAAGCTATACAAAATTACAGCACAAGTTTACCCAAACCTGGAAGTCAGGTTGGGAATGAGACTCAATAATCAACTTTTCTTAAGGAAAATTTGAGGCATTTCAATTGAGAGATTAAGCAATTCTGAGTTTATATCATGTACACTGAATCTGAGAAGATTTAATGCAATTTTTCTTTTACAAGCAATAATCATTTTGCATGGGTTCCTCCAGGACATGCAGCAGAATGGGCAATTCTCTTCAGTCAGTGTAAAAAAGAGTCTGTGGCGCTGTGCAGTACAGGTTGTGATGGTCACTGTGGCTAATCTCAACAATGTGTTGTACAAACTTGCAATTCAAGCAAGCTGATTTGTTGATCCAATTCCCGTCAGGAGGCAGGTTTGAAACAGTTTTGTAATTTTTTTAATATCTGGCTGCATGTTCAGGATGTTTCCCACCTTTCCAGCAATGGGTAGGCTCCAGCAAAACACCTTTAAATGTCATAATCTACATTTCTAAATTTTTTTTATTACACCTAATATTTACTTAATATTATATATTACGTACTTCACATACTTTTTTTACTTTCTCCCCTCCAAGCGTTTCATTGTGGTGCTACTATTGGCAATGCTATTGCAACATGGCTACCAATAGCACCCTGGCTACTGTCCAAAGCAAAAAAACAACCATAAACATCCTATAAACCCAGATCTCAGTGCTATGAAAAGGCAGAGTAAAACACTTGCTTATATCAATAAGTAGGCAGGTTTTGTTACTAACTGATCTGGTAGAACAAATGCCGTTTGTTACTGTTGCAAGTCCCCGTGGTAAGGGGAAACCCATAACAGCAGGGGAACTGACACTGGAGCACTCTCCATCGAGTCAATGCCCGCCTGTTCACCCATTTTCCTTTGGTTTCTATCACTGTCTTTGCCTCCTCCATCAACAGGGTTCTTTTTCTTTTTCAGTTATTCCAGTTTTCCCACCATTACCTGGGGATAGCGACTAAGGAAAACAATGTCTCTTCCTGTTTTGGTTGCTGAACGGCAGATGGGCTTCCTTTGTGAAATAATTTGTCAGACTGAAAAGCAAAGTGAAAGCGAGATTTATATGGAACCAATCTTTACGAGGATGGTGTCATTTTTCTACAGCCATTACACTGTGCAATCAGTATTTACTTGTGAATGATAAGTAAAAAGCATAAAAGTTGTCCATTGCAAGTTTAATATTGTCATTTTCTTTGTCCACGTAATAATTGTGCTACTGCAGCTTCTGTTTTTACAACAGCTATAGTACATCTGTCTGTCCCGAAAGAGAGACGTCTCTTCTGTTGTTCCTCCTGAGGTTTTCCCCTTTAAGCTTATCATACAAATAGAGGGTCTAATGATAAATGGTTTCATACTGTAGGCTCTGGACTATGTATATATGGTAAATGATTACAATTTTTAGTTTAATGTTATGAGCTAGAAGTCATTTATTAAAATTCTGATACTCAGATGTTCTGACCTTGAAGGACTAAATCATCTTTAAATAAAAAAACCCTGTTACATATTACCATTGTAATGAAACACAGCCTTTATAACATGATAAGAAAATAACTTAACTTATTAAACGTATTAATTTATCAAATGATATTGATAAACATACACAAGTCAATTCCACTACATTAAGGTCACATTTCCCAAAAATTGCCTCCATAACACTTGTACTGGTTATAAGCCTTGTAAAATACACAGAATTGAATGTTTGCAAGTCATGATGCAATTAAAATAATGTCTCCCCATTATCTGTATGCAAACAAAATTAGATAAGGGCTGTTCTGTCAGTTTTGAACTGATAAAAATGTTGACCTAATCGTTGCACTTACCACACACACACACACACACACACACACACACACACACACACACACATGCATAAATGTACACAGACAAACACACAAACACTTTTCCCTGGCAGGTCCTAATTGCCTATAAATGTCAGTGTGAGTCAGTGTGCGATATTCTTCTGGTAAATTAAATGATTGGACTGGCACCTCCTCATTAGACCAGAGATAAGCGACACAGTGAGAAGACAACACACTGGTCAACACTCACTTTGCAGCTACTGGCTCCAACCCTGAACTCCCCTGGGATTTTATCAAAGACAAAAAGAGGTGGTGTGTGTCTGTGTGCATCTGTCTGTATGTGCATATACATTCTGTATTCATGCATTTGTGTTGTGTGTGCATCTGAGTCCTCCTGAGGGAAATTAGTCTTCTTTACCCTGCTTCGACTCTAGGTCCGTCCCTGGTGTTTTCTTTCTCTGCCAGGACACACCCACTCCCATCGGGCCACACTACGGCTAATTGCTAAATACAGTGGCTGTTGTTTCAGATCACTGTTGGCAACAGTCTCTGTCAAAGTGACTGCCATTGTGGCTAATTGGGAAAAAATATCCAGACATGGGTCTCCATAGTTTTATGTTGTCTTACAGAACAAGTACTGATCAGTGTTGTATAAAGTACTTAACAATCACACTCAAGTAAAAGTATCGGTAGCTCTCCAAAAAATGACTTTGGTAAAAGTCAAAGTCACTGACTGAAATATTACTTGAGTTAAAGTCTTAAAGTATCTGAAATTTCTTGCACTTAAGTATTACAAGTACTGTAAAAATAAATGTACTCAAGTAATGTAATTAAAAGTACAAGTAAAAGTAAATAACAAGCAAAGGCAGTCTGAAGTTCCTTTTTTTTTTTTAATTATGATTTACTTGGTCAAGTACACTGAGGCTACCAGTTAGGACCAGTTGATCCGTGTAAACCATTTCTCACGTCAGCCCAGAACATTGCACAACAGTGCGAATCACACCATTAATAGAAAGGTGGCAAGTGCAGATTTTTTTTTTCCTTCTACAAACATGACCAATGGCATCACATCAATACAAGTCAAATAGGGAGAAAACTGAAGCTTATCTGGCTTGTGAAGGAGTCCAGTTTGAAAGCCCTTTTTGTAAACCTTTTAAAAATAAAAAAAAGTCAGCATTGAAAGTGAGGCGAATCACCAAGCAAGGAAAAGCTGCCATTACTGCACTTTAAAACTAGAGGTACACAAAACCAATTGGCATTATTTTAACAAAACACAAATTGGCAGAAGAGAGGAGATCAGTTTGAAACCCCCTGTAAACTCTTAAAAAAGTGCTGGAAATGAGGTCACAGAAAACACTATTGCTACCCTTCTTGCACTTTTGAGCCAAAATCTTAACATTTTACATAGAACCAACTTTTGCAAAGTCAAGCCCCTCATCCCAACCCCCACACACCTTTGCCCTTGGCCTTTACTTTTATCCCTCTTCAACTTAAACCTTATTTGAGGGAGTCCTTGCTCATAACCCCATGATCACTTGAAACTGTAAAACTTTTTGTTCATCTTCAAAAGCAGCTGGCTTTCAAAATGCCTAGAATTTAGCCGTACTCTTCGTGGGCTGAAAACAAGGCCTGCTATGCTGAAGAGCCTTTCGCATGCTGCCGACGCTGGGAGGGGCGTGTTGAGTTTGACAGACAACTTGCAGACAGAAGGAAAGGACTTAAGCAGGTCCATGTGGTCAGCGGAGCAGGAGAGGTAGGCATCAAATTGCTTGACGCCATCTTGGGTCTTTGATGATGCTTGCAGAGAAGAGAAGAAGTCATCCTCGTCTGATGAACTCGACCTGATCACATCACCTGGCTGCATAGAGGGATCCTCGATATGCTGCTTGATGTAATTGATTCCTGAAATGTAAAAACAAAGAAGGGTTATACCCAGGGATATAAGTCAACCTCTCATCACTAGCTAAATTTGGCTTGTTGATGTTAATTGCACTAGTCAGACATCCACTCACTACCAGTGAAAGTGGCTACTAAGCTTCATTTTCTACCAGCCAAACTGAATTTACCAGAATTTGGCCGGTCGGCGGGTGTTAATTTAGAGCCCTAGTTATAGCACTTATTAATACAACTCTACCATGTCATCTCTGCCTAAACAAGTGAAACATTAAAGCATTTGATTCTCTCCCCATGTTCCTTTTCATGCACCAACCAATATGCAAACCCAATATGTTGATACTAACTGTCAAGGCATAGACAAACTTAAGTACAGTATATGTATGCCTTACCCATTTTAATGGTAGCATCATCCTTCGTCCATGTCGTCCGGAATTTTGGAAGAAGAATTGCAGCTGCAACCAGCTCGGCATCCATGAACATGTGCCCGAAGCGGTTCTGAATTCCAGACTGTAAAGCATCAACAAGAGGCTTGCAGTACTTCAGCTGCAACTTCACCTTCTCGAGTTTGACCTGCAGCAGTTGAATTGTAGGAAGCAGCCACCCCATTTGTGCCTTGGTTTCTGCTTGCAATATGTTGGTTGCCTGGGCGACAGGGCTCATTACAGCAGCATATTCTGTCAGAAATGCGAGTTCGGCTGGGTTGAACCTGCGCACACACAAACACACACAAAAAATTATGCATGATAGGAAGTGAACAGCGTCTGTGATGCATTAAACCTCTATTATATGGAGCAGTCATTCCACTTTTATCTCATCATTTTTAAATCTTCGGCCTACTTACATTGGGACCTTCAGGTCAGTGGCAATGGCTCTCAACGCTGCTTCTCCCTTCTCTTTAGAAATCCTGAGCAGGCGTTCAACGGCCATGAACAAGGAATTCCACCTCGTTTTATTTGGTCTTAGAAGCTGAAGGGAACAGACATCTTCAATCAGCTCAGCTGCAAGTGTGGATCTTCCACATTTGTTCCATAGGCCATAACACTTTCCAAATGTTGCATGGTGCAGCTTCTTGTATGCGTCGCTGGAGGTTGCAGTAGAGGAATCTTCACTGGCGATAAGATTCAGGAGATGGCATGCACAGCGTTGGTGTCTCGGTAGCTGAAATTCGAACCCATCATCTTCATTCAGAAGAGCTGCTGTGTCAATGTACTCCACATCTTCCTCCTCATCTGCTCCATCCCCTTCCTCTTCAGACTGTGCAGACTCTTCAGCAACTTCTTCATTGTTGTTTTCGTCTTCCCCAAACACACGAAAGGCCTTCAGAAAATTTGAACCGTTGTCAGTGGTTGTTCGCACTATCTTGCCTCTAATATCAAATTCTGCATGAATGTCATTCAAAGCATTGGCCAATCGGTCGAACGTGTGGGATCCTCTCAGCTGCCGGCACGCCAAGGCTGCTGAACGTCGCTCGAGATTCTCCGGGTCAATCCAGTGTGCCGTAACCCCAATGAACCCTCGCCTTCTGACTGACCAACAGTCAGTAGTAGTAGCGATGTATTCGACCCCCTTCATTGTCTCAATCAGAGCTGCTTTCATTTTGTTGAAGACATCTTCAATCTTGGAGGTGAGAGTCACCCGGGACATCATTTTGGCATTAGGGACGAGGTCACTGACAAATTCTCTGAAGTGTTCCTGCTCAACTATTGAGAAAGGTCGAAGCCCATGTACAACATAATTCACAATGGCCTTGTCAACAGTCTTCTGAGGGGTCATGGACACGGTCTGGGTTAATGTGGTCTGCTTGCTGCTGGGGGTGGGTGGTCCACTGGCCCTTTTTCGTTTTGCTGTGGTCAACTCAACATATTTTTGAAGATGGTGCGGATGCTTTCTCTAAAACAGACAAGAAAATGAAATTAAATGTCAACCTGGAAACAAATTGCCTCACCCAGTTACAAAGAGGGGGGGGGGGCGGGGGCTAATGGCTTTAAAGTTTAAAATAAATAAAATCATAGTATTATTTTGTTTAAAATTACTGTGGCTGTACAATTAAGATAATTGACACGGTATAAGTTGTTTGACGCATCTGGGATTTACAACGAAAGTTTAAACTAGAACTTGCTGGTTCAATTAAACACACACACACAGACACACACACACACACGCTGGCGGGACAGGTCGCACTGGACGACAAAGACAAATGGATAAATAATACGCTAATACGCAAAATGTAAAAGTAGTACACGTTAAATGTTTTGTTTTTAACATGCATGCCTATCGCTATCGTTTCACTTGGCCTATAGCACGCTTCTTCCTTCCCTAGACCCAAAAGGCTAGCCTGCTACAGCCATGTGGAAACGAAACGCTGCCGCACACGAAGTTAATTCCTTCAGGTTATGCTCAGAATTCCACATAAGTCCATGTAATGTCCATCATATACATACTGGACTGCATAAACTTAATGAAACCCACTTACCTCAATATGTTTCTTCAGGTTGGACGGAGAGTTCCTGTATGATAGGATCTCCACATTTCTTGGAAGGCATAGCAGGCACTTCATCCGGTACGATGAATCCCTGACATCGGAAAATGAAAACAAACGGCTCAAATAAGGCCACGGGTGCTCGTCGGGTTGTTCATTTGTAGTCGACGTTGTCGCTGTCGCTGTGTCTGGCGTCTCCTCTTCTTCTTCCATTGTTGACTGCGAGACTCGCAGGTGTTGTCAATGACGTAGTTAAGGCAATTGCCAACAAGCCCGGGCATGCACTAACTTCGCTGCGTCAGACAGTGAGGGTGGGGCGGAGCCAAAACACTGTTTCCTTTTATTTATTTGTTTTGTTTCATTTTTTTTTTTAAATTTTTTTGTAACGAGTAACGAAATGGGACTTTGAAAATATATCGGAGTAAAAGTATGCAATTAAGCTCGGAAATATAGTGAAGTAAAAGTGAAAGTTGTAAAAAAAAAAACAACTCCAGAAAAGTACAAAGTATCCCAAAATATACTTAAGTACAGTAGTGAAGTATTTTTACTTCGTTACTATACAACACTGGTACTGATCTTTTGATATGATCACATAAACCATACTATCCCTTAGATAGCTATATCCATGTTTTTGATCCCATTTATTTGTTTATTTTTACTGTGTTTGTTTGTTTAAAAGAATATCTTTGAAAAAAATGTCATATGATTCTGACTGTATTTGGTGGAAAGCTCAGCCATGACCCAAGGAGCAATTGGTAAGTTTTGATGGTGGCACTAGTCAGCATCACCAGACATATGATTCATCCTGAGGGGAATTTTATGGCACGATCCAGGAGTTGGGGAAAGATTTAATCAAAAACCAAAAATATCAACTTCATAGGCATGTATCATGAAACCATAAATGTCTGAACCAGGTGTCATGACAATCTATCACATAGCTGTTGAGATACCAAAGTAGACTGACCAACACATCAACAGTACCATCCTTTCACCCAGTCACATATCCTGTGTGAGGACATGCTTTTCATTTTGGCACCCATGTAAACAGGTTGAACACACGACTGTGATCTGCAGCAGTACAGCAACACATCTGTCACGCGCTGCTGAGGCAGGCAATGTGGCCCAGGAGTTAGAGCCATGCATGGCTAAATTTCTCTTTGCTCGTTATGGTACAGATCAGGCTCTAGAATAAATTATTTTGTGGAGAAAACACATTTTTTCTGTACTTCACTTCCATCTCACATGAACTAGTCACAACTACAATGGTTTTGTCCACCCTGAAGTGCATTTCATTGGTTGATGAGCCTGTAAAGGTATTTCATTTGGTTATGGATGTTCAGGTTATTTCTCATACTTGCTTTATGGTTGGAGGTTTTAAAAGGTAAAACTTGGGGAAAATTGTGGTAGGCATACCAGTATCCCCACAGAAAATTGTGCCTACATGCAAATTATGCTTGATTTCTTTTAACTCATTCACAAAACATTATTCATAACCGTTCACTTTATTTGAGCTCAAACAGAGCACAGCACCACTCTTCACACCGCTCTGTGATCTTTAGTCTGATGTTTCTCTCTGTAAAGGTGTTAGATTTATTCATTCCTCAGCAGCAGTGAGCACCTGAGTGTCTACAGGTTCAGAGCCCTGAATTGAAAGAGAGCGACAGAGAGAGAAAGACTGAGAGAGAGAGAGAGAGAGAGCAATAGATTGATAAAAATAAAAGGAGACAGAAGCCCTTTTCAGTCATGCAATATGTAATGTTGTTGGGTTCATGTAAACACAACACAAGAAGTAAGGAAGTTTGTGTTTGGTAGATTATTTCTCTGTTGTAACAATGCTTCTTGGCAATAAATCTTAGACCGTTGGTGACCAGCATGAGGAGGAGGAGCCAGGCTGTTGTGGCTGTGTATGGTTCTTCCACACGCTGCTGTTTGGCAGAGAAGATTTGGCAAATTTTTCATGGGCGCAGCCCACATACTCAGCTCTGCTGCTCATCCCACAAATGCATGTTCCTTACAAATGTGGCACCATTTAAAATGGAAATAAACAGGCTTTCCAACGGTATAAGATTTATTGCCAAGAAGCATCGTTACAGCAAAGAAATAATCTACCAACCACAAATTTCCTTCCTATGTTTATCTAAAATGATGGTTTTCTGACATTCAGACTGGAGGAACTTTTTACAGCTTTGATACAGCACACTTATGGAATGAGAGAGGGGGGATACTCACTAATGTTTGTTGTTTCACATCAATCTTCTAATTTCTTTGATAAATATGTTTATTGTATTTTCTGCGTTAACATGAAAAAACATAAAAATAAAACATACATTTCACACTGAACACTGAAACACTAAAAGCACTAAAAAAAACACACCTAAACAAAACATATTACAAAAAGGCACAGAAATAATGCACATTCAGCACTTGCACTTGCTGTCAGAGTACTTGAATCATATCTTGGTGGATAAAATAAATAAGCTGACACTTTGTATTACCATAACCCGTCATTAGTGAAATGACCGTTTACCTTTTACTATATATTTAAGCTTGCTTGCTTGGTCTATTGACAGATTTCTATGACATAGAAATTTTTTGTTTAGGGAAACCGTGATTTGTTTTGAAACCGTGATTTGTTTTTGTTTTATAGACTGTAAACTTAATAAGTAATAATTGATCAAACTGACAGACGATAAAGAGTATTATTTGGAGGCTTAGGTTCTGGCTTTAGCAACAAAATGAAGCAAGTGAAATGGCAGAAACTGACACAAGCAGTGAATGCAGTGAATTCAGAACCACAGACTTTGGAGGAGTTAAAAAAAGGTGGTCTGATTTCAAGTGAGAGGCCAAGAAGCGCATCTCTGCGCACAAAGACAATGTGCGAACTACTGTAAGAGGACAAGGGATCCCTGCATTCCCTCTGATTGATGAGCGGTCATCATCATGGGCCAGAACATCAGTATGTTCCCTGAAAACTCCATTCAGCCTAAATTGTGCATTGGCAATGTCCTCTCACCACGCCAAAGCAGCTAATGTGTCATGTGGCACAGCCACTACGTACGGCTACAGCCCTTTATATAGTGCCAGTTGCACCTGAAGGTGTTCTTGCTCCCCAATAATACAGGAAAATAATCTTTATTTACTTATATAAAGATCATGTATTTATTTGTTTATTTACATAAGGATCATTATCATTACAATTATCATAATGCACACTGACAAACATATTTACAGAATACAGTAAAAACAAGGTTAACAACTCATGCATCACTGTGTAATCATAATGAAGGGTTTTTTAAACTATAGATGTAATGTGTCCTAACACAATTTAAAGATGTCACCCTAATTCACACTTTTCTTATCATTTCTGCCAACTCCCAACATCACAATAATCAGACTTAAAAGACTGTGTTCATGAAAAGCATGGTGTTAAAGATGTGTACCAGTAAGCACATTCTCTTCCTCTGTAAATTTTTATACATTTAGAAATCTGCGTGGAAAGTGGCGGTGTAAAAGATATGTACCAGTACACACCGCCCGTAGAATTTTATACATTTGGAAACCTGTGTGGAAAGTGGTGTAAGTAAATTTTTCGTGTGTATGCATGGTATATGCATTTGGCCCCAGGTGTATTGGTGTTGATGCTATTGAGTAAAGCTGGAGTAAAGTATAGTCTCATCAAGTTGTATGACAGGAATTTGTTTATTTTGTTCATAGTTTGGACTTGAGATTGTAAAAAAATATCCTGCCAATAATCTACTCTAATTCTTCATCAAGATCCAGACATCAAGCAATCATTTTATCTTCTTAAGATTCCTTTGCTGCATCTACAATAATTTGGTGAAATCAGGAGATTTGGCAGCCAGCCTCAGGATGGCTTGGTATTTCTGTTCAGAAGCATTTTTTTTATTATATCTGTATAAAATTTCTTAACATCCAGACAGCAATCAAAATATGAAATGCTTTGGGGAAAAAAAGGAAAAAAATAAATGGTCTGTGGCAGCGACAAGGCTGCAAAAACTTCATCCAATCAATTTTAGCGGCCCGAAGATATTGTATGGACAGCCTACCTGTCTATCAATCTGACTCTGCCCATCACTCACTGCACGTGACTGGAGTCTACATCACACTGCTGGAGCTGTGGCGGAGTGAGCTCGTTGTTTACAGACAAGAATGGCAGAGAAAGTACAGACACACTTTTAATTAGCAGCTGTACCTACAGCAGCTAGCACTGCCAAACAGAGCAAGAAAAGACAGACCGAACTGGAGAAGGCTACAAAAGAAGTTGGAGAGCTCAAGAGGTGAAAGGAGAGTTAACATTGGAGTGGCTGTTCAACGATGGAGACAACTGATGGAGTCGAAGGCCTGAAAACGGACGCCATGGTAGCTGTGTCTCTGTTGGACAGGTAATGAGCTGCTTTGTTTTGGTTGGGGAAAATGTATTATTACTCTGCATTATGTAGTCAACGCAGCTAACGTTAGCTCCCTATTTTGCTTTCATATTTGTTAGCCCAACACTAACATCGTTGACATCGGCAGCTTGTAGCTAAAGTTAGCTAGCTAGCTATGATAGACTACTGCCGTATGAAACATATTTACATGTAACGTTACCGTTTACACGCAGGCCAACGTTTACATGTACTGTGGATCCATAATAGCAGTGTTCACACATGCACTGCTACCCTGGACTGTTTGGACATTTGCCAGACGAGCTGTATGTGAGAGGTGGATATTTCATATCAAGTTTGTTTTGCTCTATGTTCATGAATGTGTTCCTTAGCAGGGATACAATACAAAAAGGAATGGTATCATTTCTTTAGCTGCACCAGGAAAATGCTTCAAGTACTGGTCCTAACATTAACATGTTAGCCTACCGCTTGAGCTATTACATATTAGTAAGACATTTTTTAAGAAAGCAGTTCAATTCATGATCTGACTGTCAGCTGACCACAGTAGAATGTGGGAAACATTGACCATAATTGCTGCACACAATGCAACTACCAACGCCTTCTAATAATCACTTGCCACCCATCACATAAGTTCCCAGGAGTCTAACCCCAGACTTCTATTTTTTACTTTTTTTACATAGCAACAGTCCTGTGTTGTCTTTTAGAGAATTAATACAATTTTTATGCCCCATAAAAACATTCAGATGTAACTTTATGTCCTGTAAATACATTTTCAGTTTTCTGTAATTATTATATTTTTTGCAGAGATGATGACTTTTCAGTCACAGGAGTTGACGAGTTGGACAGGTAAAGTAGTAAAGTAATCTGAAAGTTTCACTAAACTGGAACTCCTTTGTTTTATGCCAGGTACTCCAAGGTGTTCAACACAATGTGTAGTAAAAATAATTTGATGTTTTGCCAACCCCCCAAAAAGTAGAATTGGTAAATATGAAATGACTGTAAGTGGTGCAATTCTGATGTGACAGAAGCTATTTCTGGTTGATGTCAGGAATATTTGTAACTGCTAAAATGCATCCAAAGCTGTGGTGTTATAATGAATTGAAAGTAATTTCAAGGTCCTTGAAAAGCTGTATTTCCTGTCAGATAAGTAATTGTGCTATTCTATCTACAGGACAATCATCTGATCTGTGTTTGTCATCAGTCAAGAAACCTCTGGATGTCCTTCCTGTATATAGTTGTTTATGCTAATTGTACTGTATATTGTTGAAACGATAAAAGGTATACTATTTTTGTTACTACGTGTGTTCCTGAAAATTCAATAAACAAGAGTCTTACCTAATTCAGTTGTTATTATTAGTGCATCATGTAAAGTGTAAGAACTGTGATGGTTTGGTGTTTATGCTGGAAGTGTAAAGAAAAGGCATTTATCATTTTCAAGACTTTATTCAAACAGTTTAGAGATAATGCAAAACAAGGAGTAAATACAGAACAACAAATAAATAGGTGTCAGGCAGAGTTCAGCACTTGATGTGATTGCGCTAAACGTAGTCCTTGAATTCTGGCCTGTAAATCAATAGATGAGCAACATGATAAGATATTTTTATGGAACAGAGCTCGACTGTCCTCAGCATACTGTCAACATATACACTTTCAGTGGTGAATACTTTAGACATTCCTGGACAAAACTGTACAGATGTCCCAGTTTTTATATATATATAAAAAAATCATTTTATCTATTCATGCTTTTGACTTGAAGTACCAGCCCTTTCTCTTTCTTTACATTTTTCTATTTACTGTGTTTACTGTTATGCACCAAAACACAAATCCAAATTGTGAAAAACTACTTGGCAAAAAAAGTGATTCTGATTAGGGCGCTTGTCAATATACTGTACAAACACAAATAGTTTAGTTTACTTTAGATATCTGCTAATGTGCAATCCTTTGAGTGAAGTTCTTCTACTCGATGTATGTCATCTTTTCAGAGAACATCTGCTCCTTGACCTGTCGCCCTCCCACGTCCACGGCCTCTGCCTCCACTTCCTCGGACACTGCTGGTTGCCCTCCTGTTGGCCTCTCTGACCTTATGATATGCCTCACTCTGGTGTATCCTCGTCATCAGAGTTTGGGGCGAGTGGCTTTGGAGAGAGGCCTGAGTGCAGGGGGCGGGGTTTACTGTCTTGATACTTTCAAAATCTAGCCTGGGCTTTACGGTTTTTCCATCTTACCAACCCCAGCTTTACAGCTGCCTTTTCTATAGTATTACAATTTTTCTGACCTAGGGAATTTTACATCCTTTTTTGTCTCATCTGGAGATACTTAAAAAAGTGTTTAGGTTCAATTCCAAACACTTGTCTGATGTCTTCTATTTTTACTCATACCCTCACTAACTTCACTCAGTTGTCATGTACCTGGAGAATAAAAACAGCTACGTCAGAATGCTGTTTGTTGATTTCAGCTCAGCATTTATCACAATCTCACCCATGAAGCTGATTGGAAAATTAAACAATCTGGGCTTGAGTAGAACACTCTGCAACTGGACATCCTCAAAAGCAGACTGCAGAGAGTATGGATTGGTTGTCACACCTTCTTCAGGACTGTGTGCTCAGCCCCCTCCTATTCAAACTGCAAAACCCATGACTGCAGTCCCAGACATAAAGAGAACTCTATTGTGAAGTATGCGGAAGACACCACCATTATCGGCTGCATTACAAATGTTACGGCTGCCGGTGGCTGCTGTTCACTGGCGTCTGTGATTGGTGTGGCTGTGATTCAACCGAACCTATCAGGAGTCTTCAATCAACCCCAGCTGCCCTTTAAATAGCTGGTGTGTCCACAGTTCAGGCGGCTGTGAACCAGTGATCAGTTTGCCTTGCTGTGGGTTGCATACCATTGTATTGGAATAGAGAGTATTTAGAGTGTGTATATTCTTAAGCATTGCCTGTCGGAGTGTTTGTGCTTTGTTTGGTTTGATGCAGAGTACCAAGAGTTGGACACTCTTGTTTGAGACTTCTAAATTGCCGATTAACTGCTAGTTTGCTTTTGTCCATTGTGTGTTGTGAGCTAATGGGTGCTGACCTATTTTTGTTCTCTATTGTATATTTTCTTGAGCCAAGAGCTAACTGACTGCCAGTTATTCAACTTTATTTTGTGTGTTTTGGTTATTAATCAGCACCTGTATAGCCTTACCCTCTTTCTGTTATATTTCCTGGTGCAAGAGCACTCTCCTTAGTTAATTAAACACCTGACTTTAACCAGAACCTGTCCCAGTGTCACATTCCTCCTCATTTCTTTTCACCTAATATGTTACCGCTCTCCAAAACGAGCCGGGTCGTAACAACAAACAACGATGAGAGTTCACATCGGGAGGAATTCAACAATTTTGCAGAGTGGTGTACAGAGAACAATCTACTGCTCAATGTCAGCAAAACCAAGGAGCTGATTGTTATTTAGAAAAAAGGAGGCAAAGACACACACCCCAGTCTATATCAGTGGAGCTCAGGTTACTATCACTGAGAACCTGTCTTGATCATCACACATCACCACCCTGGATTAAAAAGCACAGAAAAGGCCCTCCTTTCCACGAAAACTGAGAAAGGCTAAATTCCAGAGGCAGATTCTGGTCAACTTTTACAGAGGAGCAATAGAAAGCATCCTGACTGAAATATATCACAAACTGGCATGGTTCATGCATGGCCCAGGACAGGTGATTTTAACTGCCCAGGACATCACTGGCACCCATCTACAGAGCATCAGCGACATCAGTGAAGTGAGATGTCTGCGCAGAGCCCAAAGGATACTAAAAGACAGGACCCATTCCAGCCACAGTCTGTTCACCCTGCTACCATCTTCCAAAAGATACAGAAGTATCTGCTTCCATACCAACAGACTATGGAGCAGCTTCATTCCACAGGCCGGGAGACTCCCGAATTCATCATCAACACTCAACCCTTGTGATGAAAAAATCACAATAAACTAACCTTGTATACCTTTGTCCACCCGCATCTTAAACCCAAGTCATTAGTTTGTGGTGTTGCTGTTTCCCAAGATTGGAGAGAATTCGGATAGTGGGTAATTTTCTCCAAGATAATTAATCACTTCATGCCACACTATCAGTGTAATCTTTTAAAAGGGGTTTCAAGTGTATTTTTTAAGCCTGGAAAATTTTGCTGAATAAAGATATAGATTCAAAGGTATTTTAGAGGTTGTGGCAATTTTTCTCCGTGACAAGGGTGACTTCAGCTTAAGCCAAAAAGAGGCTGCCCATAGGGAGGTTTAACCCACCTCTAAATCGCACAATTTCTACATAATGTTGCTTCACGTTGGGGCTTTGTTTTTAGTTTCTGAGAGTATACTGTGCACGTTTGCTTGATAATAATGTGTCCATCCACACAGGATGAATGAAATTTGATAGTATGAGCAGGTCTGATGTGTGGACAGGTATGGACACTAGATGGAAAATTGTAAGTGTGAAGAATTCAAAATTTTAAGGAAAACTTGCCAATTGTTTCCTAGAACTGAAGTGTTAGGACTTTGTCAGGACAGACGGTCCCCGCCAGAAAAATCTGGGAAAAAATTGGCTGCATAAAATTTTACTGTGTAATTACCTCATGCTAGTTGCACCATGGTGGGTGGTTGGGTGTATAAAGCATGTGTCTTTAAAAGACAGTGATCTGTGTCACATATCTAATGCTTACCAAACAGATACTGAAGATGTACATTACTCAGCAGTTTTCTTTAATGGCCTTGGTGCTGCAAAGGAAATGTATCAACATGATGTCATACTAAATAAACCAGGAATTCTAAAAAAGAAAAATATACATTTGATATGTAATATGTTTCTGTTTCTCAAAGGCTGCTATGGAGAAGATTTAATTTTTTTCAACTGAAAATGTGTTTTCTGTCATTATGTGTAAAACAAACAGCATTTAAACAGTTGCTGCTCCTTGAAACATCTGAGTGTGAGAATAGAAGCTAAGCAGCATGAATGAGCCATCTGTTAGACAGTGAATGTGTCTCTGCTTTCTTACTGTGACAGCTCTCACTGTGATTTACACTGTTTACTGCCAACTGTCTCTCAAACTGAAAACAGGGATGCCTCTGTATACAGTATGCTGATGGTACACAGATTATAGTGGTCAGCCTGTTGTGTGCAAGAAAGAAAGAAAGAATGAAAGAAAGTAAAGAAATAAAAGAAAGAGGAAGAAAGAAATAAGTGACACTATTCAGACTGTCACATGAGTGTCTCCTCTGTGGCTTTGGATGCAGGTGTGTGTCTCCCCAAGGCTGTGGTGTCTGTCTTTGTAAAACACAATGAATAAAGACAAAACACACACATACACACTAACACACACGTTGCAGGATTTCTTCACCCAATGACTGGGGATCTTCACAGTATCACACTCAGTGCTGCCCCTTGTTGATGAAACCCACATTACAGTCTGTGCTTGATCCTGTAACATTTAGAATTGATATTTAGGTCCTCCTCTACTAAGACCAAGCTGCATTGCTAACTCCTGTCTTCACTATTTGCCCTGAAGAACACTGCAATAATCTGCTCCTGGTTTGTTGGAGGTTCCCTGCAACAGCCAATACAAAATCTGCAATCCAGCCTTTGTCAATTATGCCCAAAGCTATGGAAATCACCTACAGATATTAAGGAAGTCAGCACACTTAATATTCTTCAAGAAGCTAAAAAGTTATCTCTTCAATTTAGCCTTCATTAACTTTTTTGACTGGTCTGATTGAAATGCATTTGCGCTTTGCCTCGCACCTAACCACTGGTTCCTTTTTTTTTAAAATGTTGTATTTTTCTGGGTTTCTTGCATTCAATGTGTATATATATATTTCTTATTTTATTTCGTTTTTATTATTATTCAATGGTGATTTGTTTTTTTTGCCACCAGCAACTGCACTGGACACAATGCTCCTGAGCAGCACTCTAATTGGCGAACTCTGATGCCATCTTTATTTTAACATGTATTGTGTTGACTTTTAGGTTAATCACATCTTTTTAATTGGAGTAGGGATTTACAGCCGGTACGAGGGGGTTAACAGGTGTCCTGCCATACATGCATACATTACAGGTTTTAATTTAGGGGAAGATTACACATGAATAGGCTGTATTGTACATACATTTTTTGTAGTCCCCTCAGTATCTGTAATCACATACTTATTTACTTATTTACACACATACATACAGAACTGAAATCACATCCAGGTCATTTATAACATTATTTTGCCATGTCTCATTACTGAGTATGAAATGACTCTCACTGCAATCAGAAACTCGTAAAATAAAGTTAAAATAAAAACAAGTTGTCTAATCATTGTTCTTGTGGTCCCCATTAGGTATATCCATTGCCTTTCTAGCCACTATGGTGTAGCCTAGTTCATGACCTGAGAGCCTGCACACAGCCACCACAGGTACAGCATAACCCTGTAACAAAATGAATAAATCATATTTTTATGATTATATTATATTATATTATATTATATTTTAATTTGGACACGTCTGCCACAAAAAGTAATTGTGCTTATTGGAAGAAAAGTTGATTGGTGAGTCTCATTCCCAAACTTTCAAATAACCACGCTTTGGGATGGCGGCCAACCCGTCCTACAATCTCAAAGCGTCATTATTTGACAAGTTGGGAATGAGACTCAACAATCAACTTTTCTTACAAATAGCATCTTTAAGAAATCCTCCCTTTAAGGGACTCAGGACTGACGACATGGTAATTGTTGACCCAAAACTTACATCACTGACTTTTAAGGGTATTCAAGAATATTTAAACAAAGAAAGATGGAAGAAAGCCACACGAGCGCCGAGAGACAGAAACACACAAGAACACACTATCTGAGGCCTCAGACAGAAAAGGAGGAGGTGTCTGAAGGCTGCTGACTTTCTTTCCTTATTCTGTCTTTTCACACAGAGGCATCTCTCTT
The DNA here is from genome assembly GCF_040436345.1 of Pagrus major. Classification (NCBI taxonomy): domain Eukaryota; kingdom Metazoa; phylum Chordata; class Actinopteri; order Spariformes; family Sparidae; genus Pagrus; species Pagrus major. The sequence continues at coordinate 2,280,198 of NC_133223.1, read as the reverse complement.
CTGCAGCAGCCTTACAATACTTAGCTGTTGCTGAGACTGTGTGGGGACCCGATCTTATTCTGCTGGTACACACATGCGTGCATACACAAACACACACACCCTTTGTCCTTACTTCATATACATGTATAGTCTCTTTAGATTTAAAGCTCTATGTGTGTGTGTGTGTGTGTGTGTGTGTGTGTGTGTGTGTGTGTTCATGTGTGTCAGCAGGAGCACAGGTATGCCCTCTGACATAGCTTTTAGTTGAACGAATGATTCTGCACCAGGTCATTTTGATATTCTATGTTTTCTTTTTGTCTACAAAATTGTGAAATCCCTGTCACAATTGTACAGAGCCCAAGGTGGCATCCTCAAAAAGTTATAATGTAATAGGCTTGTGAGCCTTAGAGGTACCCGCAGGTGAGTGACGTTATAAGGAAGTAAAACAAGAAGCGTGTCTAGGAATGCTACTCTGTGTTGTGGCTGTAAGTTGAGCAGACGAACAGTAAAGTTACGTTCGCACATGAAGTCGGTTGTCAAGCCTCATCAATATAACAGAAGTCAGAGACACAGGAACGGCATAGAGCATCCGGTCAATTTTCAAAATAAAACACCCTGTGCAGACTCCCGATTGTATGAAAACGAAAAATGACCAGATCAACAAAATCTGAGCAAGTCAACAAAACACAAAGTTTTTTTAGTGTGTCTGTTCAGAACATGGTGGCTTATGTTATGTTGGTAATTGTTATTTTTGTGCTGGTTTATAGTTCAACCATTAGTGAGGTAGCTGTTACATTTCCTGACACCAGCTGTTTTATCCCCCATTGAAGCGCACTCTGCTGGACAAACTATGTCACTACACCAATTTTAAATTACCCCAAGCATGTTTTTCTCCATTATAGTTTTTAAATATAAAGTTTTCATATCGATGCATATCGGACAATATATACACCGATACCGATATATCTGTGAGAGGCTAATATCGGCCGATAGATTGGTTGGGCTCTACATTTTGCCATGTTCATTTTGTGTCCTTCAAGGAATTTAGATGGTAAAAAATTCCAAGGGGTCATGTAGGTCATGTAACTTAAAATGACCCTGCTTGTAGTGAATTGTAAGAAACATGAGAAAACCCTGCCTGAATAAACTCAGTCCACTGCACACAATTTAAAGGTGTATTTACTCATTACTTTAATACAGTTATAAAAAGACAATTGTAGTAGGGAGAGAAGGAAGATAACTGGATAAAATGGAGTTGTAGAATTAGAAATGTCACAGTTATGGTTAAGACATCCTGCAACAATGTCCTTTGGGAGGTGTACATACGTGTGTCGGGGCAGGGTGGTGCTCCCATTGGGCCATCCCCCCTGTTAAAAATTAACAAATCACCTAGTGTCTACATATGACTGGAGATAAGTTTTATAAAAGCTAATAAAAAGCTAAATTGTTGCAAGGTGATAGCTGATGGGTGCTGAGATCGCATTTTGGTTGTTTGTGTGTTGTTTGTTTACCTGCCCGGAACCAAAGCCTGCTCAATTTTGGTTGGTCTATACCCAGACTACAAACAGAAATCTTGTCCCTTGCCTCCAAATTCTACATATATATGCAGATATCTGTTTATATAGATTCATCTTATTATAAAGACATCACTTTCAGCACTGTGTAAATGAGCACATGTATGATAGAGGGGAGGTTGTGTGTTTTGGGGGTGGCAGCAGTGTGTGTATGTGTGTGTGCGTGCGTGCAACTGTGTGTGTGTGTGTGTGTGTGTGTGTGTGTGTGTGTGTGTGTGCGTGTTTGTGTGTAGCACAATGTTTGTACTGTGGGGGTATGCAGACAGATGGCCAGGACACTTGTACGTCTGTGGTTGAACAGTCCCACCATTGTCTGTCTCACAGAGGGAGTGGGTTGTTGAGGCGGCCCGTCACATTGTAGTGTCTGTAAATCTCACATGTTCACCCTGACTTCCATGATGTTGCTGCCTGCTGAACCATCATGTCAATGGAATACTGTGACAGATAATTTATTTCAAAACCCCATCTGAATGTTTCATTAAAGGTCCCCCTTTTAAACCCAAGCCCATATTAACAACAAGGCTGAGTTTAACATAAGCCACAATATCATTATACTACTACTTGCCATGTTTTCACAGTTAGTTGTTGCAAGTAGTCAGATAAGACAAGCAGTCAGTCAAAATCAGACATCAGGTTGTGACTGTTAAATTCTAAAACCAATATATTTACAATGTATATTGTATGACTACATGGCCAAACTGTGGATACCTAAATGTACAACAACACTGGAACATCATACCCATAAAATATTATTACACATACGTAATTGTTAAAGATCTCATTCCAAAGCCAGGGTTTACACTAAGGCTTCTAACAAAGGGTAATGTTAATGCGAGAGTATGCAGGCATATTTTAGACAGAAGTGTGTTTCCAACCTTTTGGTAATAGTTTATGTTTTACCCCTTCATCACAATAAAGCCCTCTTTTGCAGTTCAGTATGAATGAACTCAATTGACCTGCACACAGTCTTGACCTTTACCCCACCCAACACCTTTAGCATGAACTGGAACACCGACTGCAAGCTATGCTTTATTGTGCCAGATTTCATGTGCATGTTTGCAATGTTTCCAGTCAAGTTGTATCTTTAGCAAGTAGTGCTCCTGCACAATGTTTCCTTTTGTTTTCAGTTGTTAATCCTTATAAATAGTAATTTTAAAGAATACCTTGTTAGAAATACTTCCAAAAGGCCCCATACAATACAAAGCAGTACCTTGCGAGCTAGTTCAGATAGTCAACTCGAGCTATATTGCTATAGTACATATGACATGCCTCATTCTCCACAATCATCTACCAAACACACCCTCCCAAGTTGGTGGTCTATATAAGTTGTATATATATACAACTTCTTACAATGCCACTGCTCCCCTGCATCATTATTGCTGCCTGTCCTTTCAGCCCCACTACCACCCCAGCATCCACCTGCGGACACTGGCTAGGGGATAGAAGATGTTCGTTCGTTACACCCCAATTATCTCTTTGTAAACATATCTGAGGGGAGGTCTAAGCCAAGACACCAGGCTTTAACTATGTTCCTAATGTGTAATGTGTGCCTCTATACTGATGATGCCCTACTCCTACTTGTCCGCACAGACCCTCTCTACTGCCACCTGCAGTATACCATTACCATATTCACATCAGATGTTTTTAAAAAAAGTTCTGGCTCTACCTTACATCTCCCTTCCATCTGTGGCAACTCTGCAAAAGCCCTGAACAGACTCCTGTGTTCAAAACTGGACTTTTGCTTACTAGAACCCCCTTGAGAGTTCTGAATGGGTCTCACACATGAGCTATCCACAACCAACCAAAATCCTTATCATGACCCATAAGATTCCTGATAACCACAACTCGCATCTCACTTGCTCTCTGATCTCCTCTAACAGTAGAGTCCAAAGGTGGAGTCCCTTTGTTACCTCAAGTCGAACGATGCCAAGTTGTTTCAATCACTCTACTCATTGAGTACACCTATATATTATACATCTATATTAATATGATTTAAAATTGTGATTATTAAATTTTAGTTTTGAATGTAAAATTGAGTGAAGCTTAATGCCTTGAGTACAATACTTCATTTACTTCTTAACAGAGCTAATAAAACTAGAAAAAAATGCATTTCCTGCGAAAATACAGTGCGAATGCTGATAGCTGAAGTGATTTTGGAAAAACTGCTGAATATACCGGAAAATACTTGCTTGAAATGCATAAAACTAGAATGAATGGTCAAGATTTTGCAGAAAAAGCTGAATTTTTCAAAAGCTGAAAAGTAATAGACTGAATGGGCTTAAAAAGCTGAACATTTTGATAGCTGAATGATTTCTCTAGCTGAACATATTCTGGAGCAGTAGCAGAACCAAAATTGAAAATTTCCCCATAAGAATGAATGGGAAAACACCTCCCAAACTCCTGCGAGTCTTGAAAAAAGTTTAATGGTTATGGCCAAAATATTTATATAGTGAGTAACAAGGGACATTGCTGAACTCTGTGATTTTTATTTTGTAGACTGAATGAGGGAGTTAGAGCGAGAGACAAAACTGGTACCGTCTGCTGCTCTCCTCCAGAAATTTAGGCTCATAATTAACATTGTGGCTTATGGGGGAGTTGCTGGAGTGCTTGTCGCTCTAGGGCAGGGGTGTCAAACATACGGCCCGTGGGCCAGAACTGGCCCACCGGATGGTCCAATCCGCAACTTTTCAATAAAAGTAACTGCTATTTCAAATTCTTCCACTGGGGGTCGCACACAACACTGTCACGCAAGCAAACTGTTCATGCTAGAGCTGCCGGTAAAACATGTCTGGAGCTGGGGGTTGCCTAAATACGAAGCCCTGCAGGTGACATGGATGTTTTTTTTTTAAAATGCGCCCGATGCACTCTGGCTTGAAGGATTGAAGGAAGTGAACGTGTTCCGTGTCTGTGAAAGCCAAGAGAATGTGGTCTGTGTGAGAATCTCACATCCTCTTTTCGTACATTAAGTCCATGTCCCAGACAACTATACATCCACTTATAACCCTGATGTCTCCCAGGGCCTCTCAATTTGCCCTTTAGCATGGAGCCCAGGAGGTGACATGGATGTTTTTTTTCTAAAACGCATGGTTTAGTATATCTCGCAAGATAGTAATTTGCGCACCCGTGATAGAAATCTGTGCGTTTTAGAAAAAAAACATATCCATGTCACCTCCCAGGCTCCGCACTAAAGGGCAAGTTTGCCAAGTCGTTTTTATAATCTATTCTATTACCCTCATTAGCCAAAATGTCTTTGTCAAAAAGGAGAAAAGTGGACACAGAGTGTAGAGTTTTCCAATAAAAATGAACCGCTTCCTATTTATTCACAGGGGTGAATGGGAAACCCATGTGCTTGTTGTGTTTGCAGCAGGTTTCAGTGCTCAAAGAATATAATATTTGGCGGCACTATGAGACCCATCCTGGCGAAAAATACAACAGCTTGCAAGGACAACTGAGAAGAGAGAAGATAAACGAATTGTTGGCGGGTCTGAAGAAACAGCAATCTGTTTTTACCCGTAGCTGAGATATCAGTGACGCAGCCGTGAAAGCTAGCTACCTTATTGCTAGCGAAATAGCATTAGCATCAAAGCCATACAGTGAGGATGAGTTTGTGAAAACATGCATGCTGAAGGCTGCAGAAGTCATGTGCCCTAAGAAGCGACAGGCTTTTGCCAACCTAAGCCTAAAGAGAAACACTGTAGCAGATAGGATGTCAGATCTTTCGGCAGATTTTGACAGCCAAATTAAGCACAAAGTTAAGTCGTTTATTGCATTTACAGTTGCAATTGATGAGAGCACGGACATCACAGATGTTGCGCAGCTGGCCGTATTCATTTGTAGTGTTGACTAGACTTTGACCGTCACTGAGGAGTTCCTTGAGTTGGTGCCTATGATGGACACCACAACAGCAAATGACATTTTCAACTCTCTCGTTGGAGAGTGGAGGTGTTCAGTGTTCAAAATTCAGAGAGAAAGTACAGACTGCAAATCGAAGACATGGTTTTTGGACATTTCACTGTATTTTGCAGCAGGAGGCATTGTGTTACAAGACGTTAAAAATGGACCACGTCATGGAAGTGGTTGTCCAAACTGTTAATTTTCATCCGAGCCAGAGGTCTGAATCACCGTCAGTTTGTCAGCCTTCTCAGTGATAAAGACATTACCTGTGGACTGCCATACCTTACCGAAGTAAGGTGGTTAAGCCAAGGTGCCATGCTAAAGCGTTTCTTTGATCTACGAGAGGAAATTGGACAGGTCAAGGAGAAAAAGGGCAAACCAGTGTTGGAATGTCAATCCCCAGAATGGCTTAAGGATCTAGCATTAATGGTGGATATTACAGAGCATTGTTATGACAGCATACGCACGTTCAAGTTGAAGCTGACTTTGTGGGAGACACAACTGTCAAGTGGTGACCCTGCTCATTTTCCTTGTCTAAAATATGTGCGTGCGAGTTAATGCTGACATGAATCGGTACAAAGATAAGATTATGGGACTGCTGCGGGAGTTTGAGTGAGAGTGAACTTGAGACAGATTTCGCAGTTTTTCACTCGCCATTCACAGTCAAGGTTTCTGATCTGCCCGTCAACATCCAACTTGAAATAATTGACCTGCAGTGTGATTCAGATTGGAAGGACAAATTTGCCTGAGTGGGCTTGGACACGTTTTATCAGTATCTCTTGCCAGAGTACCCCAAATTGACAGCCCCTGCTGCAAAAGTTTTGTGCATGTTTGGGACTACCTACCTTTGTGAACAAGTTTTCTCTGTAATGAGCATCATAAAACAAAGCTGCACTCAAGGTTCACACACAAGCACTTAAATGACATCCTGAAATTGGCTGCTACTCAGGATTTGATGCCTGATATTGATGCACTTGTGAAGGCTAAAAGATGCCAAGTTTCAGGAGCAAATTAAACAGCAAGTAACCCTACTTAATGTAAAATGCTGCTTCAGACACTTTTGTACCCTGAAGAATATAGTTCTGTGAAAATGAATACTTACTGTGGAATTATTTAAAGACACTGAACATTGTGTTTGGTTTGATGGAAACCTATTGTTCATGCATTGCCAAAACTTTTATGTTGTTTTTTTTATGTATACATTTTATACATTTACAAGGCAGGGGGATAACTCAACCTTCTTCCTTAATAGTTCCCACTTTAGTTTGTATGGTGTGGTGTGTTAGTTCAGGTGGTCAGGATTACTATACAGATGTGGAAATGAATGTAAAATTAAAATAATTTCTAGATCTTGACAAGTTGTTTTGATCATAAAGTAAAATACTATATTGTTTAGTTTCAAATACCTGTGACTAACGCAATACACACCCATTATAAAATATTAAGTTGAGCTAAAAAACCTTCAAACTAAAACTGTGATGATTTCAAAACGGTAAAAGATTTTAAAAAGCTGAATACATGCCGAATAGTTTGCCAACATCATTCACACTACATAATAATCCTTGTGAGTTCACATACCAGTTATACACACAGATGGACAGTTCATTTAAGGTTCAGAGAAAAAAGAAAAATAACGAAAAACATTTCCAATCTCCATTCCATTCTGATTCACATTTCCAATCTCCAGAATTCTCCAGAATTCTCCAGAATTCTCCAGAATTCTAACACAATATCAAGCTTAAGTCTTCTGTATTTTTGTTTGTTTATGCTGAAAAGAAACAGACAGGTTGAAAGTGACACCTCACTCTAAAAGTGTACAGATGGGATCCACCACAGAACTTCAAACCAATTATCATAATCTCTCTCCCCCTCTCTCTTCTTTCATTTCTCCTCATGATTAAACATGGGAGAGTTAAATCAGACGATTAGCATGCTGTCAGGGAGAAGTCTAACTGCTGTTGTGTTTCACAGTGTGAGAGACAAAGCCTGGCCTGCACACCAACAAGCCTCCCTGGCCAGCTACAGTAAACTGGTAAACACACGTCTGTTTGGCTCAGCGGGTGATGACAAACACCTGCCGAGGAGGCAGAGACAAGAGGGCGGGAGGAACTGAGGAGAGAGCCTGTTTTGACTCTTTGGCTTCTGTGTCTCTCGGCGCCTAATGTCCAGAAATGTGGGGCCAAAAAAGTCATTCTGAAAGGTCCTGGCCTGGCTGCCAAAAGCAGAATGGATGGAGACAGAAGGAAGTGGGAGGAGGGGGGTAAAGGACAGTTTGTTCATAGTAGGAGATCAAACAGTGGGCTCACCTTCAGTTTGCTTTTACATTTTAAAGATTGGAAGGAGGGACTGGGTGAACACAGGAGAGAAAGATGAAAAAGTCAAGAAATTTTATTTTTTTTTCCTAAAATTATTGTTTTTTTTCAGTGGGAAACATTAAACAGGGTTACATGAGAAAGAGACAAGGTATAAAACACAGAAATGTGTTTTAATATATCAAAATATTACATTTTCTCCATCATGTTAATTTCTTTCCAAACAGATCTGAGATTATTACAACTGTTCTTGCATACTGATTTAGAGTAAAAAACAGTTTTGATATACATTTGGATGCAGTATGTTCTGTGTAAGTATTAGACTGGAGTTACTATACATTTATTACATCACATCACATTTACTTGTGATGAACTCCTACACATCACATGCAGATATTACTCATTTGCAAAAGCCAGTATACTTTTGAGGAAGCTTAAAAACACAGTATGTTATTGGGGGTCTCTCAATCAAAACAATGAAAACAAAAGACGTAGTTTGATACCATTGTAAGGTAGCATGGGATAATCAGAGTTGTCCTCATTGTTAAACAACAGGAGTCCTTAATACCTTGGTATTCCATCTGATGGTGGTGCCTTATGTCCTGCATCACACAGATTGTTGTGTGCCTGATGTGCAATTTTCATTGGCTTGCATTTGGTGTCTTGTCCTTTGTAGCTTCAGACAGATGATTGTTTTTTTTTTTGTTTTTTTGTGATCATCACTGTCAATGTGTGAAATCAAAAGTAAGGAAATGTTACATATTGTGCTTTTAATGCTTTAATGTTAACATAATGATTAAAAATATCATTACCAAGAATCAACTTACCTTGCAAGTCACAAAATGTTGATTCTAAAAGTATCAGTAAAATGTTCACTGACAATGTATTTCCTTTTTTTCACAAAAATATCTGATCTTGTAATACATCTGCGTGTAGTACTTGTAGTACTTAATTGCTTATGTTAATGCATTCACAGCACTGGTTTAACATTAAAAAATATGTTCTTGGTACAATATAGCCACAGACAGTACCAGGAATATAATCCTAATATCTGTTTCAGATCCTGTGCTTTGTACATCCGTCAACCACCACATCCTTCTCCATCTGACTCTGGTGGCCTCATTTGTATGTCACCACTACTTAATTGGGAAAAAAATTACGTACAATTAAAATGTAGGCACAGTCTCCTCCTTTGCACATTGCCACTTTTCCTTTAGATTCAAACATTAATTTGAGTGTGGATGTTGTCAACAGAAAGCCACGTGATGATTGTGAAGTTGTCTCATCACATGCAAAAATTGTTTAAAAAAGAGCATTGCTTTTTGTAATTGGTATAACTAAGAGATGAATATTTCAGATGTACTAACAGTGATGCTCAAAAAGGACTTTTAGTTGCTAGTTTAGGTCCCAGTACTATTTGGCTGAAAGAGGCATCTCTGTGTTGCTGTAAACCGACATACATGTATCCGACGTTTCATGCCCTCACTCAGTGACATTTGGAGGTCATCGGAGTGAGCTGACGTGTGCCCACTGAAAGACGTCTCCCCGAAGCTCTCATCGAGGCTGATCAGCTTGGCTGTGAGCCTGCCACGCCAAGCTTTACTGTGCCGTGTAACCATGCCGACAGGATTGGGCCAGGGTCCAGGAAGACGGTCGGCTCTGGAAGCTGTCAGCAGTAGCTCCGCTTGACAACATGCAAATGTATGCAAATGACTAGGTCCAGCCATGACACCTGCACACAGGAGGAATTGACCATGCCCTTCCCAACAGAGGACTCAGGATGGTGGGTACAATGCCCAACACACACATTTGTATTTGCAAACACAGACACACACTACAGTCCTTCAGGAATCTTTATTATTGTCCCAAAGATAATGTACATAAACAGCCTTCAACAGCTCTTGAGGCTCTTTCAAGTGGTACGAACCTTTACCTGTTAAACACATAGAAACTTGCTGTCAAAACACTCCCCCACCACCTCTCTGTTTTTCTGAATGTTTGTATTCTTTCATTAAATGTTTATCAAGTTTCCAAATTATTCACCATCATGGTACGTGCTACTGTGTCTTCTTCACTTTTATCTGAAAAACAGACCCTGTCATCACCAGAAAAAAAAAGTAGAGCACAAAACTTTGTTATACCACTGAAAAGATTTTACAGAAAATAGTACAGTAAGGGGGGCAGTAGAGCATATTGATGGAAAAGATGTATTTTCCAATAAGTCAAGATTCAAGAAATATGTGATTTACAATATGGCTCCTTCTAAAGAATTGTTGAGAGCAGACAGCTCAGGACTACCTGTCACTCAAAGTGCCCACGTCCCCAATTATGCATAACTTTAAGCCTTAACATAATTTAAACGAGTGAGTTATATAAAAATTAAACCCCCATACAGTTGTCATGAAAGGATAAATTAGCCACAGATACCAAAACTGTTTTTTGTACCAAGCTGTAAACATGTTTATTTCTGTTGTAAAGTTGGGCATGGGCTCTTATTCGAATTAACTTGCTTTTGGAGCCAGCCTCAAGTGGCCATTTGATGAGCTACAGTTTTTGGTAGTTCCGCATAGAACTCAAATATAAGAGCCAGAGATTGCCACTTGCTATGCACACTGTGTAGTGGACTGTATAGTGAGTTTGCCATCTTGTTGTGCTGTTTGAATGTATACTGAGAATTATTACCTTATATAATTGACTCCCACAATGTGGGATATCCCACAATGCATCATGTACATTGTAGTATCCCAAAATGCATCATGAAAAGTAGTGATGGTCACTAACCAAACAATACATGAGCCTGAGCCTCCAGAGGGTCCCTGTGATATGGAAGACATCCTGCCTCATTCCAGTGACAAAGACGCCGCAGCCCAATGGTTTCTCGGACTACCGACCAGTGGCACTGACGTCACATATCATGAAGACCCTGGAGAGACTTGTCCTGGAGCAGCTCAGGCCTATGGTCAGGCCGCAACTGGATCCCCTCCAGTTTGCCTACCAGCCCCGGATTGGAGTTGAGGATGCCATCATCTACCTGCTGAACCTTGTCTACGCCCACTTGGACAAGCCAGGGAGCACTGTGAGGGTCACTTTCTTTGACTTCTCCAGTGCTTTCAATATCATCAGGCCTGCTCTACTGGGTGACAAGCTGACGGCGATGCTGGTGGATCCCCCCTTGTGTCCTGGATTGTGGATAACCTCACTGGTCGACCACAGTACGTGCACTTGCGGCACTGTGTGTCAGATGGTGACAACACCGGGGACCCACAAGGGACTGTCCTCTCTCCTTTCCTCTTCACCCTTTACACCACGGACTTCAGCTAGAGTCTTGCCATCTTCAGAAGTTTTCTGATGACTCTGCTGTCGTTGGATGTATCAGCAAGGAGGAGGAGGCTGAATACAGGGCTGTGGTGGACAACTTAGTCACATGGTGTGAGCTGAACCACCTGCAGCTCAACACAACAAAGACCAAAGAGCTGGTGGTGGATCTGAGGAGAACCAGGACACCAGTGACCCCAGTTTCCATCCTGGGGCATAAAGTGGACATCGTTGAACACTACAAATATCTGGGGGTGTTCATTGACAATAAACTGGACTGGACTAAGAACACTGAAGTCCTTTACAAGAAGGGACAGAGCTGCCTCTATTTTATGAGGAGGCTCCGCTCCTTTAACATCTGCCGGACTATGCTGAGGATGTTTTATGAGTCTGTGGTGGCCAGTGCTATTCTGTTTGCTGTTGTGTGCTGGGGCAGCAGACTGAGAGTAGCCGATGCCAACAGACTCAACAAGCTGATCAGGAAGGCCAGTGACGTTGTGGGGGTGGAGCTGGACACTTTGACAGCAGTGTCAGACAGGAGGATGCTGTCGAAGTTGCGGGCGATACTGCAGTATGGCTCTCACCCTCTCCACAACGCTCTGGTCAAACAGAGGAGCACCTTCAGCGAGAGACTAATTGCTCCCAAATGCATCACTGAGCGCCACAGGAAGTCATTCCTACCTGTGGCCATTAAACTTTACAACTCCTCCCTCTGATGATCGGACTCAAATATATATATTGCACTGTATATCTGTAAATACTTGGAGTGGTCATTGAACACTTGAGATTGTCTACTTTATTATTTTATTTTATTGTCTACTTTATTATTTTATTTTATTGTCTACTTTACTATTTTATTTTATTGTCTACTTTACTATTTTATTTATATCTTTATCTTTATCTCTTGTTTCCAGTCATGCTATATTTCTATTTCTACTTTGCACGGAGCATCTGAAACAAAAACAATTTCCCCCCGGGGATTTATAAAGTACTCTGATTCTGATTCTGAATACCATAATGCATTGAGCTGGGTTAGGGTTAGGGCTAACCCTAACCCAAATGATGTTTAACAGTGTTTTTTTTCATTTGACTGAAGAGCTCACTGTATAGTCTTCTAAATAGAACTCCCTATGATAGGGAGCAGTGACTGAGTGGGGGATTTTGGACACGACCTGTGATTCTAACCATATGGTACAAAAACGCTAACATAATAGCTTACCTCATTTTGTGGCTAACTCTGCACTCTGTGGTTCCCTTTGCTGCTTTAACAGTCAGCAATTCTCAAAATAGCATGCAATCAGTCAAATTTGTGTGTCAAAGTTGACAAAAGTTGGACTCTATGTGAGTGCTCCACACACATTTCTCAAGGAAAAGGTTGAGGTAGGTGGATGGCTGTTCAAAGTTTTTGTTTTAGAACTAGAGGCCGAGGCTCACATTTTGTTTGAACCCGTCAACCTTCAGATTCTTTTAACTGCAAAGTCTTTCCCTGTTCCCAACCAAGTAGTTCTAGTTGGTGTGTATTTGTCATACCAATAAGAGGCATTAACATGCCTACAGCATTTTTCTTACATGCCTGAATCCATTTCAACAGCTATTCATTTCACATCTGATACTTAGTTTTAGCTGTAGCCATTAACGGACGGTTAAACAAGTAGAAGTTTTGACCTGTTAAGTCCGAACATGTCACAGTAGATGGCCATCCTTTTGGTGCCTACATTAGTTTGCCCTGGACCAAAGTACTCAGAAATTGTTGACAAGCCACAAAACACTGTCAAAAGCATCCTGATTTATGTCTTTAATTGATCTTGCAGACCTACTGTGTCAACACGGCTCTGGTTTTGTCAGAATTTGTCTAGACTGACAAATCACTTGAAGAAAGACAATCCAACCCAAGCCAGAATAAATGATGGCAATGTATGTTTCTGTAAACCATGGATATGTTGAATCTTTGAATTTGAAACTTTCCATTCCTTTATGTTGCAAAAGCAAACTTGGTTAGGGTGATCATGATTTGGCTTTCCTGGTTCTTTCACCATAAAAACGGCTGGACAATGTCTTGACGTTCCGTAAAAAATATCCAGCAGTTTCAAATTTAAAAATATTGAAACATGAACAGTCTCTAACTTGCAACTCCACAACCACCCCCTTCACCTCCTGCAAAATACATTCAATTTGAATGTTATATGACATGTATTGTAGAAATATTAATAACACCATGACATGTATAAATTTGAATGTACCAAAGGTTTGCATTATGGTTGACAGAAAACAGTGCTATGTTGAATATCACTCAGACAATTCTGTCAAACTAAGTTCTAAGATAAAAGCACTGTTTATCAGTGTTCGAGTAAGGTGAGTTTTCCTTTGATTACTGATCTCTAAGGCAGCACCACCAACACACATTCTCCACCTTTTAACTAACAGTGGAGCTTTTTCCAGCCTTCAAAGTAAAGTCACTTCGCTTTAACGTTCAATGGGTCAAAATCATGTACCTGTATGATAAAAATGCACAACGCTGCTTGGCCTATCCTCGTTCCTCTGAAGTGTTTTGACTTCTGCACTGACCCTGCCGGCTGGTTTTGGCATTCCAGCAGGCTGTAGGAGAGGAGGAGCGAACTATGGGCCCCCAGCAAGTCACACACACACACACACACACACATGCTCTGACAGCTACATTGCCCCGGGCACACACACAGACACACTTGTGCCATAGTTATCTTTCTGCTGACCAGCAGAAACCCTAAATGCTTCAAACCAAGGGCAGTGTGTGTGTGTGTGTGTGTGTGTGTGTGTTTGATTTAGAAGTAAGGAGAGGTGGGGTAGCCTCAGGGAGAGAGCTGAAGTCTAGTGGCTCTGGTCCAGACCTTGTACCATGTAAACTGACTACACACCCAACCCTTCAGAAACCTTGTATTTATAACACACACACTCACAAACACATGCGCACACACACACACACACACACACACACACACACACACACACACACACACACACACACACAAACAAAGATTACCCCCTTTGCCCTTGGCTGTCTGTTTTGGTGTGTGTGTGAGCAGATGGACAGGTTCATTGACCCTGAAGGACGAGAGGAGCATCCTTCTCCCACAGTCACAAAATACAAACACACAAGAAGATAAAAGAATAATAACACAATTAACACAATAGAAGCAATATTGTTCCTTAGCATTCATTGTTCTTTTCAAATACTGTATTAGTATCAAAGTCTTGGAGGAACTTGCAATCTTAGCAGGGAGATGAATGTAATGATAAATGATACATTGACTTGCATCAAGTCAATTAAAATTGGTATGTGTTTCTTAGAAAAGATTAGTTAAATAGTTTTTAAATTAGCAGTGGTGGAAAGTAACTATTTAGCTACATATATTCTAGCTACATAAATTAAAGCCAGCATTGCAGTTCTGCATACAGTATATTCTGAGTCCTTCATTCTCACCCCAGTATTAGGACGCTTCACACTCCTTCAGATGTGACTTCAAATAAAATAAAACCACCATTTCGGTTGGCTTCAGCTTTTTCAACAAACCTTAAAATATTCCACATGTTTCATAAATTCTCGCCATTATTCAAAGTTTTTACATCCAGCAATGTGCATTTAGCATCAGCTTTTTAAACACCCAACATTCAGAATCAAAGTTCTTCAGAACTTGCCTTCTCTTTAAGCTTAAGTTCCTACTTGAAAATTTAGGTAAATAATAAAAAATAAAAAAAATCAACAATTAATAATGTATTATTAAATATTAAGCAGAATAAGGAATGTGAAATTAGCTGCACTTTTGTTTACCAGCTTCAATATTAATGTGATGAACACATTAATGTATCAGTAATCATAATCCAGTAATATACAGTTGAGTCTGAAATGGATCATGATTCTGCATAATATCTGTTTTTACTCTTGGTACTTTAAGAAGGCTATATGTTGATGCTTATACTAATATAATTTCTGTCATGGTTTAAGTCTTGGTTTTGTTATCGCCTGTTTTATTTTGATGTTCTGCCCTCATGCGTCGGTTTTACTTTCCATTTCCTCTCTTTGTGTGGTTTCCCACCCTTTTTCTGTGTTCACTAGTGTCCTATTTGTTAATCAGCCCTTGTGTATATAGTCTGTGTGCTCTCTGCTGTCTTTGTCAGTTTGTCTGTTCAGTTTCCCATCCTGTTCTGCTCTTGTCCCGTGTCTCCTGGTTTCATCTCCCTGTCCTATTTTTTCTGGCTTTTATTCCCTGTGTCAATCCTTGTTCTTACCCTTACCTTTTGATTTGATACTGTGCTTTTGGTTGGTACTTTGCTTTTCTTGGTTTGAACTTTGAAAAACACGTTTTGAATATGGATTTCAGCTATCATTAAAGCTTGCCTTTGTTCCTGACATGGGTCCCATTCTGTGTTACCTGACATTTTCACTTAAACATAATGGCAGAGTGGCATAGTGCCTAGTGGCAGATAATTTTTGGGGTCTAGGGTTCCCTATGCCAAAACAATGAAACAAAAAATGTTGTTTGATGATGTTGTGAAGTAGTGTGGGATCATGTGAGTTGTCTAAATTGTTAAACAACCACCATTGCTGATGAAAATCTATCTGACAAGATTGATGTGGTAATGTACACATATAGTCACATTTGCTGACCTCCCTCCTCACTCACAGACTGAGCGGATGTTCTAGCAAAGTTATAGCAACAGGCAACCAAAAGAAAATGCACCATTCCCTCAATGTGTAGAGTACACAACAAGAGTTATATCTGTACCTTTTTTGTGTGTCTATTAACTATTTCTGTAATGGTGTTGACCATTGGTGTTTTCTTTTTTTTCCCCTGCCCCTCTGAGGGCCTCTTTCTTTCCTTTCCACACACGGTCGGATTTGGCTGTTAGGCAGAAGTAACCAGCCACTATTCATTAGCAAACGTTCTGATAGGCTAGACATGGATCAACATCACAAGGCGGCCCGGGATCTGATTTTTACTGAATACTACGGTAAACATGACTGAAGTCTCGGTAAGACCTTATCAGTTTGAGCCTGAAGCAGACTCAGATTATTCAGATGAAGAGTACCATGAAGAGCATCTTAGGGGACCACGAAGAGCAGCAGGATGTTTCAGAGTGGTAAAAAGAGTGTTTTTTCTTTCATTTTAGTATATAACGTTTTGTCAGCTAGACAAGTGGAAAGCTAATTATCAAAGCAGGCTTAGCTGCTGTGGAAGCACACTGTTGCTGCCTCACTAGAAGCGCTGCTACTGTTTGTCCTGCTATCGACAGGGTCCAACTGTTACCCTAAGTGTGTGACATCATTATGGAAAGAATACACGGAAGGATGTCAGAGCAGACCCTGAAGTCTGCCCTTCTTGGACTGTGCAGTACACATTGAAGGAGACAGAAGCCTCAACATTGAGGTGTACAGAAAACTTAAACACAGATCAATACTTCTGTTCAACTCTCATCACCCACTGGAGCACAAGCTGGGGGTCATCAGAACCCTAAACCATTGGGCTGAGACTTTGCCCACAAAGAAAGAGGGGAAAGTGAAGGAACAGAAGCACACCAGGAGAGCACTTAAAACCTGTGGTTACCCAAACTGGACCTTTGTCAAAACCTCTAAAACAGCGGTCCCCAATCTTTTTTGCACCACGGACTGGTTTCGTGTAAAACATTATTTCATGGGGGGATTACTCAGAAATAAAATAAAATTATACAACGAGCATAATAACAAACACAAAGTGCATAAAAAATACCACCCACCACTAATGCAGAATCAGTGGGATCCCTGTGCTTGTTTCTCTGCAACGAGATGGTCCCACCTAGGGGTGTTGGGAGACAACGACACCTGAAGTGTGATCCAGTCTACTCCGTAACTTTGTTTTGGTTGCCGTCACTGCAGAAAACCCTGTTTCACAAAGATAGGATGTGGGAAATGGAAGCAGTGTTTCGTTGCTTTTGTGACCCTCTGGAGGCCGGCTGGGACCCTCTGGAATCATCTAAATTGTTTTAGTGGTGTGCATATGATACAGATTTCGTTTCAAATGGATCTGATGATGGATAATCGCTGCTTATTCCACATTTGTCCACAAGGGGCATTCCAGAGCTTTGAATCCCTACAAAGGAACGAAACAATTTCTATAGATACCTTCAAGTCCAGCATTATTTTAACCAGAATATGCATGTAGCCTTGGCAGTAGGAGAGAAAGGAGTTACGAAAATGGTCTTCAATCTTCAATATGAAAGTCCACAATATGTAAGAAGATTGTCTCCAGAATTTACATTTGCATTCTACAGTCAGAGTCTGAGAATACACTTTACATAAAAAGGAAATGTGAGAAAGAGGGACATTTTAATTTTTCAGATGAGAGCTGGGGAAGAATACGTCAAGTGCAAAGGAACTCAACTAGTTCCAATACATGAAATCTGCTGGAAAAACACTGAAAGGTTTTTGATCATGCCCTTGCAAAAATGACATCAAGGAAGTGACAGTGGGTGTTGGTGACTGTGTGGGATAAATGACGCCAACCATTTTCATGTCTTCTGGAATTACCAGATCATTGTGCCCTACTGGCAGGAAATTCATAAATATATAAATAATGTTTTTGGGGTCAACATCCTGTTCAGATGTGATACTGTATACATGGGTGACATTTCATTTCAAGGGTGGAACATTAATGATAAGAAATTGGTGCAAATACTTTTGGCAGCAAGCAAAAAGGCTGTCGGGACGAAATGGTTCAAATCAGAACCACCTACCATTGAGGGTAGGGTAGAAATAATATATGGAGTATGTTCAATGGAAAAGTTGTCATTTTCCATGAATCTCCAGAGAGATAAGTTTTTAAGGATTTGGACCAAGTGGACTGAGTACATTAAATCTTTAAGGTCAGACTTTAGCTAGAATTTCTGATTTTGATTCTCTTTTATACTACAGATTTAAAATCAGAGGAGAGATGCATTCTCTTTGTACTAAATGAGTATCTGTGTTTTATGATGTTAATTGCCTTTTCATCATCATTAATATTTCATGGCACATAACGCAAGTTGACTTTTGTACGTATTGGCTTACGTGTGGTCCAGACTGTGGAACACTCATCCACTGGACTTAAGATCAACGGTCTCTGATAACACTTTTAAAAAGCAGCTAAAGACTCATCTGTGCAGACTGGCCTTTGTCTAGCCTCTTGTGTCTGTACTTCTGTGTGTATTTCTGTGTTATAATTTTTTTTTTTACTATTAGTAGGCTTATATTAACTACTGTAATAAATGTGGGATTTTACTTTTAGCTATAAAAGCTAAGAATGTCAGAACCTTTAAACAAACACGCAGACAGGGGCGATGTACAAAAGGAAGACAATCTTTATTAATAACTAGAAAAATTGCATTTCCTGCGAAAATACAGTGTGAATGCTGACGGCTGAAGTGATTTCGGAAATCTGCTGGATGTGCTGCCGGAAATGCATAAAACTATAAGAATGAATGGTCAAGATTTTGCAGAAAAAGCTGAAAAGTACAAGGCTTAATGGGCTGAAAAAGCTGAATATTGTGATAGTTGAACAGTTTCTCTAGCTGAACATGAAGCTGAATATTTGAAAAAGTTGAAAAGGCAGAAAGATGAATATTTGAAAAGGTTGAAAAGCTGAAAAGGATGAAAAGCTAAACAGTTTGATAGTTGAATGGTTTCTGTAGCTGCACATAAGCTGGAGCAGTAGCAGAACGAAATTTGAAAATGTCCCCATAAGAATGAATGGGAAAACACCTCCCAAACACCTGAAGGTCTAGAAAAAAGTGTAATGAGTATGGCCAAAATATGTATACAGTGAGTAACAGGAGACATTGCTGAAGCCTGTGATGTCTTTTTTATTTCTGTAGAGTGAAAAATGAGGGCACGAGAGCGAGAGACAAAACCGGTACCGTCTGCTCCACTCCAGAAATTTAGGCTCAAAGTTAACACTGCGGCTTATGGGGGAGTTGCTGGAGTGCTTGTCGCTCGAGGGC
The DNA here is from genome assembly GCF_040436345.1 of Pagrus major. Classification (NCBI taxonomy): domain Eukaryota; kingdom Metazoa; phylum Chordata; class Actinopteri; order Spariformes; family Sparidae; genus Pagrus; species Pagrus major. Next base: position 2,261,138 of record NC_133223.1, on the reverse strand, counting down.
CTCTACAGCCAAAAGTTTAAGTCCTACATCTGAAATAAGACCATCATCTGAAAGCCAACAAGATTTCCTACATTTCTATGTATATATTGTCTATGTGAAGCAAAAGATGTGGGACCCAAATCAAGCTGAAGACAGTTTTTTCTAAAGTTTTTGCAGCTGCTCTCCACTCTAGCGATGATGTCACGCACTCTAGCTCACGCAATACACACCCATTATAAAACCAGAAGACCAGTTAAAAATCCTTAAAACTAAAACTGTGATTATTTCAAAACCGTAAAAGATTTTCAAAAAGTGAAATACATGACCAATAGTTCAAGGTCTTGTGAATATTTTAAAGTTGGAATGGTGTCTCTAGCTCAAAGTATGAGGGAGCAGAAGAGGTTGAAAGTGGATGAGTTTTGAAGAGGATTTGAAGATTTTCCCATTTGCATCCATATTAATTTTTTTTTTGAAAAAGCTGAATATTTGAAAAAGTTAAAAAGCTAAAAAGCTGAAAAGTACAAGGCTGAAAGAGCTTAAAAAGCTGAACATTTTGATAGTTGAACGGTTTCTATAGCTGAACGTATGCTGAAGTAGTAGCAGAATGAAATTTGAAAAAATCCCCATAAGGATGAATGGGAAAATTTTTGCAGAAAAAGCTGAATATTTCCAAAAGTATAAAAGATAGAAAAACCAAAATTACATGCCATCATGTCCTTAATGAGCTGAACATTTTGATAGTTGAATGGTTTCTGTAGCTCAAAATTTGTAGGAGTAGAAGAGAGCTGAAAAACGTACGGAAGCAGGAATAATAATAATAACTAGAAAAATTGCATTTCCTGCGAAAATACAGTGTGAATGCTGACTGCTGAAGTGATTTCGGAAATCTGCTGAATGTACTGCCGGAAATGCATAAAACTATAAGAATGAATGGTCAAGATTTTGCAGAAAAAGCTGAAAAGTACAAGGCTTAATGGCTGAAAAAGCTGAAGATTGTGATAGTTGAACAGTTTCTCTAGCTGAACATGAAGCTGAATATTTGAAAAAGTTGAAAAGGCAGAAAGATGAATATTTGAAAAGGTTGAAAAGCTGAAAAGTAACAGGCTGAAAGAGCTTAAAAAGCTGAACAGTTTGATAGTTGAATGGTTTCTGTAGCTGCACATAAGCTGGAGCAGTAGCAGAACAAAATTTGAAAATGTCCCCATAAGGATGAATGGGAAAACACCTCCCAAACACCTGCAGGTCTAGAAAAAAGTGTAATGATTATGGCCAAAATATGCATACAGTGAGTAACAGGACACATTGCTGAAGCCTGTGATGTGTTTTTTATTTCTGTAGAGTGAAAAATGAGGGCATGAGAGCGAGAGACAAAACAGGTACTGTCTGCTCCACTCCAGAAATTTAGGCTCAAAATTAACACTGCGGCTTATGGGGCAGTTGCTGGAGCGCTTGTCGCTCGAGGGCCTCTACAGCCAAAAGTTTAGGTCCTACATCTGAAATAAGACCATCATCTGAAAGCCAACAAGATTTCCTACATTTCTATGTATATATTGTCTATGTGAAGTAAAAGATGTGGGACCCAAATCAAGCTGAAGACAGTTTTTTCTAAAGTTTTTGCAGCTGCTCTCCACTCTAGCGATGATGTCACGCACTCTAGCTCACGCAATACACACCCATTATAAAACCAGAAGACCAGTTAAAAATCCTTAAAACTAAAACTGTGATTATTTCAAAACCGTAAAAGATTTTCAAAAACTGAAATACATGCCCAATAGTTCAAGGTCTTGTGAATATTTTAAAGTTGGAATGGTGTCTCTAGCTCAAAGTATGAGGGAGCAGAAAAGGTTGAAAGTGGATGAGTTTTGAAGAGGATTTGAAGATTTTCCCATTTGCTTCCATATTAATTTTTTTTTTGAAAAAGCTGAATATTTGAGAAAGTTGAAAAGCTAAAAAGCTGAAAAGTACAAGGCTGAAAGAGCTTAAAAAGCTGAACATTTTGATAGTTGAACGGTTTCTATAGCTGAACGTATGCTGAAGTAGTAGCAGAATGAAATTTGAAAAAATCCCCATAAGGATGAATGGGAAAATTTTTGCATGTTGAAAGTTAAGGACTACAATCATGTCTATCCACAGCGCCCTTCCTCAAGCACCGAATCGGCCAATGGCAGGCCTTTAAAGAAGACGTGTCAGGGCCGCATCACATCAATCTTCACAGTTTCATGCTAAATCCAAAAAACGTACGGAAGCAGGAATAATAATAAATTCCAGAAGAACAATAGTGTGAATGCTTTGAAGCATTCACACTAACTAGAAAAATTGCATTTCCTGCGAAAATACAGTGTGAATGCTGACAGCTGAAGAGATTTCGGAAATCTGCTGAACGTGCTGCTGGAAATGCATAAAACTATAAGAATGAATGGTCAAGATTTTGCAGAAAAAGCTGAAAAGTACAAGGCTTAATGGACTGAAAAAGCTGAATATTGTGATAGTTGAACAGTTTCTCTAGCTGAACATGAAGCTGAATATTTGAAAAAGTTGAAAAGGCAGAAAGATGAATTTTTGAAAAGGTTGAAAAGCTGAAAGAGCTCAAAAAGCTGAACAGTTTGATAGTTGAATGGTTTCTGTAGCTGCACATATGCTGGAGCAGTAGCAGAACGAAATTTGAAAATGTCCCCATAAGAATGAATGGGAAAACACCTCCCAAACACCTGCAGGTCTAGAAAAAAGTGTAATGATTATGGCCAAAATATGTATACAGTGAGTAACAGGAGACATTGCTGAACCCAGTCATGTCTTTTTTATTTCTGTAGAGTGAAAAATGAGGGCACGAGAGCAAGAGACAAAACCGGTACCGTCTGCTCCACTCCAGAAATTTAGGCTCAAAGTTAACACTGCGGCTTATGGGGGAGTTGCTGGAGTGCTTGTTGCTCGAGGGCCTCTACAGCCAAAAGTTTAGGTGCTACATCTGAAATAAGACCATCATCTGAAAGCCAACAAGATTTCCTACATTTCTATGTATATATTGTCTATGTGAAGTAAAAGATGTGGGACCCAAATCAAGCTGAAGACAGTTTTTTCTAAAGTTTTTGCAGCTGCTCTCCACTCTAGCGATGATGTCACGCACTCTAGCTCACGCAATACACACCCATTATAAAACCAGAAGACCAGTTAAAAATCCTTAAAACTAAAACTGTGATTATTTCAAAACCGTAAAAGATTTTCAAAAACTGAAATACATGACCAATAGTTCAAGGTCTTGTGAATATTTTAAAGTTGGAATGGTGTCTCTAGCTCAAAGTATGAGGGACCAGAAGAGGTTGAAAGTGGATGAGTTTTGAAGAGGATTTGAAGATTTTCCCATTTGCTTCCATATTAATTTTTTTTTTGAAAAAGCTGAATATTTGAAAAAGTTGAAAAGCTAAAAAGCTGAAAAGTACAAGGCTGAAAGAGCTTAAAAAGCTGAACATTTTGATAGTTGAACGGTTTCTATAGCTGAACGTATGCTGAAGTAGTAGCAGAATGAAATTTGAAAAAATCCCCATAAGGATGAATGGGAAAATTTTTGCAGAAAAAGCTGAATATTTCCAAAAGTATAAAAGATAGAAAAAAGAAAAATACACGCCATCATGTCCTTAACGAGCTGAACATTTTGATAGTTTAATGGTTTCTGTAGCTCAAAATTTGTAGGAGTAGAAGAAAGCCAAAAAACGTACGGAATCCGGAATAATAATAATAAATCCCAGAAGAACAATAGTGTGAATGCTTTGAAGCATTCACACTAATTAACAGTTCATAAACCACATGGGGGGGCTTTGATCTGGCGGAGAGAGATGCCGGTCGGGGGCGCAGACTTCCTTGGGTCACAACACACGACAGGCTCGCCTCTTAAATGGCACACCGTGACAACCCACTACACATCAGGCTAGCTTCACTAGCTCTTAAGGCACGCTTTGAACACAGCACGCGGAATGACAACCCACTATACACACGGCTAGCTTCACTAGCTCTTAAGGCACACTTTAACCACAGCACGCAGAGTCAACACACCACCCCACACACGGCTAACCTGCAGCATATGGCACCTGTAGACCGCCCACCCGCAGACCCGGCACTCCTCCCCAGGCAACCCCGCCACTTAACACTTATAAAACATAAAAATAGGCCGACCTATACACAACACTAATAAATACATAGAAAACTAAATAAAAGAGTACTTAGCTCGCCCGCTCGGCGAGACCCTCCCCCGGGGTCTGAGCTTGTGCCGCCGTCCAACTCCCCAGGGTAGCGGCGTCGCTGGACGGCGAGGACAGGAACTGCTGGCGCGGCCGCACAGGGAGCGATGACGGCACAGCACTCTCTATATGGACCCTGGTCTGGCTACAGGAGGAAACCAGCCTCCCCTCCTAACACCTGAGCTACTAACTCCCCCTGGCTACCTGTCTTCGTCGCCGGCAGCTCTAGACCACTGCGAACGACACCCTCCCAGCCAACAGAGTGCCGTGCAGCCGGACGTGTTGCTCCTCTCTCTTTCCCCGCTACCTCTGCCACACTCCTCTATCAGACCGTTTTCCTGCCATCAGTCACAGCTGCACCCTATCAGTCATTAAGGAGCCCCTGCTCCTGACGTCACACACCAGGTGTCTCCCCTAATCTCACCACACTACTTTACTCATGTGAAGCACTTTATGACTTTGCTCTGTGAAAGGCGCTATATAAATGAACTTAATTTCCTTAGATGCATACCTTCTTTTTTTAATATTTTCTGCAGGCTGTGTATTGCTACTGGCCAAAACCTGACAAGAACGTGACAGCCATAGTCAAGAGGAGAGAAATCCCGGACCAAGCACATTGGACCAAAGATAAAGTAAAGATTTTAAAATTCACAGGTTAGGTATTGTACTATTCAATCTTCAGAACTAATCCAACACACCTTCTAAAAAAACTCCTCATGCTTCCACCAAAATCAGAGCAGTGACTTTGAGAGAGAAAACTTTGTTCACTGTCCTCAAACTGGGAAAAAAAACTCAAACGCATCTCCATGAAATTGCCAAGTGTGCTACCTGTTGTATTTGACTTAATTGATTTAACAAAAATGGGAAATTACTAGTGGTGGGAGAAAAAAAATCTAACTTAAGTATCACAATTTTTAAGCGGTGCATCTGCTTCTATACATGGCTTTCATGAGGTTTCATGAGAGTCTTACAGCATGCCAGCCCGGTTTACAGGTCTGAAAAGTTTAATAGGTGTTTCACAATTGCAGGATTTATCTTACATTTTGTCTCATTTGATGATACATAGTGGGGGTTTTTTTGTACATAATTTTACATGGAAGGTGTCACAATGCTTGGCAGGATCACTGCTGGTGATGTAATAAAAAATCAGCGGAAAACTCATCCAGTCTGATGACCTCGGTGGCAAGCAGATTGCTGTTTAAAGCAGTAAATTCATATGTCAGTTATTATATTAGTATTACCGAACCCCGGATAGTGATGGATATTCTCTGCAAGTGCCACTAAATGATGTTCTGGACCGACATCCCCCTCGATTGGTCCTGGATTAAGATGAACATCTCCCGCAAGAAAGGGGGGTGAAAAACAGGTATCCAGAAAGTTTCCACGGCAGTTGGGGAGCCTTGCACATGATAATTGATTTATTGCCAATCGTATTTTAATGAGCACGTGTAAATTCACTGCACTCTGACATGATATATTTAGAATTGCACATGCTCATTGCACAGTCAACTTAACCTCGGCATCAATTACCCACTCCAGTTTCACAGCAGCAGTCAAAAGTAAAACAGCAGCACACAGGACAACACTTGGCCTTCTGGTCATTTAACAGTTATTTTCACGTGCTAGCCTCTATGTGCTACGCTAGAGTCAAGACTTTCCCTACCAGCCTCGGCTTTGATCACAACTCATTCACAGACACACTGGCCGGCCACTCGCCCTCTCTGTCTCGCTCTACCATTCGCTATGTTAGCTTCCCTATTCTCTTAAAGGGCTATGCTGCTCCCATAACACAGACAGAAACATTTTCTTCATACGTGGGTTGGCCAATGTTAAAAAAATTAATTTGAATGGTAATTTCAGCTTTTGAATAGTATTTTTTTTTTTTAGACTTTGAATAATATTTGAATCTCGAAATTCATTCTTACAGCCCTGGTAACACAAAATGTTTCATGTCCATATAATCTTTGTGTCCCTTTATGGAATTGGTAAGACATTGCTTTCCCCATAAATTTGCATAGGCCAGGGGTAACTGTGCCGGCCCTTTTTTAAGTAGCGTACATGAAATGACTGGTAGTCCGATATATATTGTGCTAAAAAAGCCTAACCAAGGACAGGGATATATATATATATATATATATATATATATATATATATATATATATATATATATATATACACACACATATATATATATATGGTTAACAGTAAAGTGGGTAGCTCATTGTGACAGGAAGGAAATATGTATCTCAATAGACTACCACCTGAATTAATGACAAAATGAGCTATTCAACTATTAACTATTAAGGAGTTGTGAGGTCACGTAAGGGTCCCACGCAAGTCTGACCCCCTTGTAAAACTATAAGCTCTGTCAGTGAACTGCATTGACTTTCTAACTTTCTGTGACCTTGTTTTTTTAGTCAACCCATCAATGGAATTATTTTCAGCCCTTGTAAGTTTCCATTTCAATAAGTAAGTATAACATTGTAGTCTTTTAACTATCTCCATCTGGATCCAAAATATACCCAGGTATTGAGCCCCATCCTTGATTGACATATAAATGTGCTGCAGTGGTGTGGCTCTGAGGCTGCTGCAACAGATCAGCACGCAGGCACGCAGGCAGGCAGGCAGGCACGCATAAGAAGGCAGTGTGCACTGCATGAAAAGTGGGATTTTCGTCCCCGTAAACGCCCGGAAATCTCCCTAATTTTCGGCAGTTAACGACAATTTACAGCCTGTGAACGTCGTGTTCGTCTGTGCCACATATTGACGGAAACGAACCATGACGTATGTGGAGCTCGCGGAGGTGGGAATGACTCTAATTAGCATATGAATAGCAGCGAAACCACGCCTGGCCAGAGAATGTGTGGCCTGGCTTGAGTTTCCTCACTCAGTATTGGATGAAACCACTACTTTTAAACACGAAAAAATCGCTCGTGATTGGTTGGCAGATCTGTCACTATTGGTCGCCCTGGGTCATTATAAATGTAAACCCCACCCCAATAATAAAATATGTATATGTATATATACATACATATATATATATATATATATATATATATATATATATATATATATATATATACATACATATATATATATAACTAATTTTTAATTGAGTAATAACAACAACAGTTGACTGCAGACTGTCATTTCTAGAAAGCACCTGGATTTCCATTAAATGCCTTACCGGTGTTTGCACAGGCGCGCTGATCACCTGATGTGAGCGTCTAAAACTGCAGCAAAGGTGCTTGCATTGAAGTCAGAAGAAAGCCTACTGCATCTGAAAAAGACGCTAAAGGGGACCTTGTTCATCCAAAACTGACGCAAGAGGCCCTGACCAAGCGTCACTATTTCACGAGCAGGGAGTGAGACTGTGTTTTCGAGGTAGGTCTCCAAAAATAAAATGCAGCCAATGGTCAGCAACAATTTTCTCCTTGGGCAGGCTGTGCAGTGAATTTGATTTTGCACTGCAGGCAGGAATAACGCATCTTTCATGAAGACTTTTTTGTGACATTGCTAATCTGTCAGCACTCCTCTCCCTCAAATTCAGCAGTTAGGGTGCAGGGTTATGCTGATTTTTAGTTTTAGTTTATTGGTTGGCAGTTTTCTACGTAGGAAACAGATCTAATTCTTACTGGCTTGTAAATCCAGGAGACATCGTGTTGTGGGCGAGGTAGAGGAAGGGCCATAGCAAGTGACTTCATGTTTTCACAGCTTTACACCATTGAGTTTATAAGAAACACAAAACACAATAAAAATGCATTTTTATGATAGACCTTTAAGTAAAATTTCTAATACAGGACATTTACTTGTAACAGAGTATTTCAACACAATAGTATTGTTACTTTTATATAAGTAAAAGAGAGTCATTCTTCCACCACTGTAAATGAGAAACCAACTTGGTGTTCTATAGTACTTGAATGTTGGAATGTTGGGAAAAATAGTTTAGTTCAATACCTTTTATTAAATATGTTTTAAATACTAACCGAGAAGAAACCACCCGGCTACATACAGTATGCTAAAAATGTAAACGGGCGACATAATGTATTACATCTTATTTTAATGTTTAGCGTGTACGTTAGCTGACAAAGTGATTTTCATATATATATATGAAAATCACTGTCAGCTAACGTTAAAAAGCAATCAACGCCAGATCAATGCAGCGTAGCTATGTTATCACTGAAAGGTGTTCTCCTACAGCAATTAATAGCTTAACATGTACGTCATACAGCATTATTATTTATACTAAATATACCATTTTATTTAAGGGTATGTGGCAAGGGGTGCTTGACCATGTCACAGGTGTGCATGAATGGGCCCTTGGCAGATCCACCTCTGTATGTGGTGAGTCACGAGAAAGACTACATGATATCTGGTTCTGCAGCACATGAGGTACGCTCACAGATTATTCTCAACAGATGCTGGCTGAAGGATGTTGAGAAGTTTCTGACGTTTCGGTAAGACTAAACACCGTTATCTTGTCTACAAAACAATGTGTCAGTTTTTAGTATTTACAATAGGTGAATGTGGAAATAGAAATGTTATAGCAACATTATCAATATGATGCCCCTATATGATTCAACAGGCGTATGTCTTAAGTTAATCTTTTTAATGAATGTTGAATTTTTTTCTTTGCACTACATGTCAACATCAGATCATGAGTCATTTCAAAAGTGTTTTGCCTTCTCTCCTCCAGTGTATGAAGCAAGGATCCTCCCCACTGCACTGGACTATAATCACCACAACCACCGGCCAGTGCATGTCAACCAGAAAGGCGAAGTTTTGTAAGTGGTACATGTGAAAACATATTCTATTGTTTGCTTGCCTGAGGAATTATAAGGGGGGTTCAACAAGTTCACTAGAGAATGATGCCACCACTGACATGGAAATGCTTTGGTAGAAGCTTTCTCTACATGAATTGAGAACCAGACAGTAAAATGTCACTGTCAACTAATGTTAAACTTGTCTTTCAAAAAACGTTACCGTGTCCACACACAAAAGTTGCCAAGGACAGCTACATCCCTCAGCTGCAGCATATTATCCTGGGTAAATGCTTCTCCGTTTCAGGAGTCCCCCTGCAGGTTTAACGGAGAAGTCTCAGGCCAGAAAATCCACGGGCTCTTAGATTTCCTTATGGAGTTGTGCCTCCACCAACAGCTGGTCAAGGCACGCATCCACAGAGGACAAGTTTATCATCCACCTGCCTACAGTCCTATCTGGTCACAAGAAGCCACAGTGTTCATATAAATAAAGGAGCTTCTATAAAAAAAAGAAAAGGTAGTTTTTCTTTGTAGGTAATGAACACTCACATTTTTTCATTCCAACAATTTCTAATAAATATCAGAATCAGAATCAGAATCAGAATTCCTTTATTTGTCCCACAAATGGGGAAATTTCTTTGTTACAGCAGCCAAAGGTCAGGAATATTACAATAAACAATAATAAAAATGAACAATATAATAAAATAAAAAGATAAAGTACAGTATAATTATACACAGTGTGGGCAGTGTATTTTTATTTACAAATAATAAATATGGGTATTAAAAATTGTCCAGTTAGTGCAAACCAAAGTGAGAATGAGAGTGGGATATGTGTAGAGTTTGAGTACACATGTGAGGTCTACTGGGAGCAGTGCTGGTTGTACAGTCTAACAGCAGCAGCAAGGAAGGACCTGCGATACCTCTCCTTCACACACTTGGGGTGTATCAGCCTTTCACTGAAGGTGACGTATGACGTTTGTCAAACGGTAAAAAGTGTAACTTCACTAACCTTGTCTGTCAACATGATGCCGGTCAATCTCGTGTGGTGACGTCGCTGTTTTGGTTTATGCTCACTCACACCCAAGGATTGCAAGCATGACTATGAGAGCAAGCAGCAGAATGCTGACTGCAAGTCATTTAAGTGCCGCTAGGATCGCTAAAGAGAACCATTTTTCTAATCTTATCTGATGTCCCTTTAATGGTTCAGATCTCAATAATGGATGCAGATGTATTATATTTAAGAATGTCAAATAAATGGCACTTTAATGTACAGTCATGGTCAAAAGTTCACACACATTTGTAAAGAACATGTGGACTTGAGACTTGTTTTCTGAAGAAACAAGTCTGTGGCAGGAAGCTAAACAAATTGAGTTGAACTTCACTAATTCTGTCAAGAGGAGTGGTTAAAAATTAAGCCAGAGGACTACCAGAAGCTTGTGGATGGCTGTCAAAAGCCCTAAATTGAGGTTAAAAAAAATGTCCAAGAAACGGTTAACCAAATAGTTGAATTACTGTATGCATATTTTTGACCAGGCAGATTTGATCACATTTTCAGAGGAACCATTAAAAAATCATTATTGTGCCACACTTTATGAAGGTTTTTTGTGACAAAGTAGTTTGTGTTCCACTCATTCCATTACAGAAAAATGAGAGCTGTAGAAATCATTGGAACTCAAGACTGCCATGTTCTTTAAAAGTGTATGTAAACTTTTCGCAACTATAAATGCAAATAGTATTTTTTATTATATTTCAGGATGTTTTGTGCTCACCGTGACATTGGGAACTACTGTATATTATATGTGTTTTATATATTGTGTCTTTATATAGTGTGTCTGTGCAATTCTTAAACAATGATGGCTAATAATAACTGAATTAATTATGTATTGTAATTTGGCCAAAAATAATTTTTAGGAGTCACTATAAAATTTGTAAGATAAGTTGCATGAGATAAAATTGCAAGACAAAACTAGAACAGACCCATAAAAGAAAAAAAGAGAAAAAAAAAAGATGTTCATAATATTTCCTAAATTTTACTGGGGTTCCCCCCCTAATCTGGGCCACGTTCACCCATGCAGCAGTAATGGTGAAAAACTAACCCGTCTCTGGGAGCACAATGGAGGGTGCCCCCCCCCCCCCCACCCCCCCGCCCCGTAGACTCCCCACATAGACAGTGCTGTCTGACAACTGCCTGCCAAACAACTCAATTAAGCAGAAAAGCAGGCAAGAAAGAGGAGCCCAAACAGAGTAGAGAGAGAAAGGAAGGGAAGAAAGAAGACAGGAAAACAGAGGAGGGAGAGGGCTGGTGACTGTCAGGCCTCGTCCACACCCAGCCAACGTTTGGCGGGAAGCAACAGAAACACAAAACAGGAAGAATAGAAAACTGATGTGATGTGTTAACTTGAATTCCTGCTTCCAAGGACACTGAAGGTTCAAAGGACAAACTGAGGGCCAGGGGTTCATTGCCACAGCGACAGTGACACACAGACAGACAGACAGACAGACAGACAGAGAGAGAGATTAAAGAAGCATACCCTTATTTTCATTCACTTTATTATTTCTGAACTGCATGAGACTTTTGTGTCCATTTCATGAAAGACTGATCTAGAGATCTATATAATTTTCTTCACAAAAAAGTATGTTCTCAATTCCAATCATTGATATGGTATCAAAATCAATTGCAGACTTGCAATTTAACTGATTGTAGTGATTGACCAGAACAACGCATGTAACATTATTGTTGAATGATAATTGAGGTTATAGTAGTGATCCAAATATTGCTGTCCAACATTTACCACATGCATCAGTTTACTGGACCAAAAATTGGTCCAGTAAACTAATTTAAACTGCATCACAGATGCAGTTTAAATTAGACCCCAGAGTGTGGCATTGTATCATATCATACAATCCACACAGTAAATTGTACGTTTGTGATCTGTGGACAGAAGACATGGAGAAAAGCAGGTTTACACTGCCTAAATAAAGACTTTATTCACATGTGGCAGCCGACACTAAGTCTTTCTCTAATGTACTATTTCTTTTTATCTATGATTTAGCATGTAGTTGAAATAGAGTGTTGAAATGTAGAGTTAGAATATGGAAGTGTGAACTAACTAATACATAATAAAAATAATAATCTGATATACTACATATCCATTACCTGCTGGGAAATCAAACCATCAAACTCCATTGACAGGTCAATTGGATAATCACAAACAAAACCTCAGTGCCAATGCAGTGCATACGGTTTGTATCAAACTTACCTGATATCTGCATAGTCATTGGGCAATAATAATATACATCTGAGAAAAACAATAGCAGACCAAAATCAGGGGGACCTCAGCACCAGCATCCCTGAAATACACTTGTCCACCAGCTAAACACCCTATTATTGATATTGTTATAGTTCTCAATAGTGCTCCAAATGTTTTTGAGCTGGGAGGAAATGCAGGTATTTGTGAGAGCTGCAACAAATTCTGTGAGGATGCCCACTAAAGGGACAAATTCTGGAGTTGCAATACCAAATTTGGGGATATGGGGTGGTTAAACCATTGGGCCCTCTTGTACTATTCCACTCGCCTGGTATTTGGGGGTTCCTAAGAAACTTAGACCAGCCCTGAACAAAGGAGTAATTTCTCTTTTCACTGACTGAGGTATCATTTTTTTTTATCTGTCATCTGTTTAGCAATGCCATAGTATATTTCTTATTAACCAATAATTCTAACTTCCTCTCATACTTACATATATTTAATTAATAAATGCAAACTGGTTGATATATAGTTAATTTAGTGTAGTGTCTCAGTGTGAGATGCTGCTTAATATTTAACTGTTTTTTTGTTCACTCTTACCATGTACATCTGCAACATTAACACGTCATTTTAAAATCAGCCTTATATCACCCCAAACCAAATAATTTGCAAAACTTTAGAGATGCTTTCAGATTTTGTAAAGACAATACATCTCTTGTGACCACACACCATCTTGGTCCGTCTTTTAGCTGCTTGATAGGGGTAATGAGGTGATGGTGGCCTGTAAAGTTGTAATGAGGGCTGCGATGTGAATAGGACAGAGGGCTGGAATGGGTGGGAGAGAACATGATGCTTAATGAGCAGGCCGGTGGGCTCAGCAGTAACCCTGTTGTATCGGCTCGGTCTGAGAAAGAAGGGGTGACAGAGGGGATCGGGAATTTCAGGGTGGGACAACACAGGAGGGCCTGATGTTATTTAGGGAGCGCATGAATAAAGGCTGGGTTTGAAAGTAAATGGGGGTCCTGACCAACCCCTGTGCTCTGCTCATTGTGGAGATTAAATTTATGGCTCAGGATTTCCTAAGCCAAGGACTCCCCACGTTGACTGGTTAAGTGCTGTGAAACAGTACGACAAAAGCTGGAGGCAAACAACACTCTGAGATGAGAGGCTGTAGGAAAGGGGACAGTGGAAGACAATGTGTACCATCCACATTAGAGACACATGTTGGAGTACAAAGTGATGGGTTGAATACACAACAACACCCTGCAATCCAAATGGATACATAAAGATATAAGAGTGCTTTTTAAGTCAAATTTATAGCAACTTTCGCTGGCAAATATTTGGATGTCTAAAAACTCCAATTTTGTGAAGGCAGTTTGGCAATGACTGTTAGAAGCTCCACCCCCACTAGTTCTGTACAGCTGATGATTTACTAAATGGTAGAAATCTCTTTAAGCAATGAGTCATATCTGACAGAGAAGAATTAAATAAGTATACGTAAATAAGATATGAGATTTAGGCAGTGTGTTTATCTTCACAGAGTCCATTAGTTTTCAATATCAGGACACCTGATGAGAGTGTTTTAGACAAAAAAGGTTGATATGACATGATTTTGCAAATCCAGAGGTATGACCACAGATTGTTGTTGTGATCAATACAAAGTAATAAATCCTCCAAATTAAATAACAAAGCATGTCTATAAACATTGACTTCTGGATGGAAATGAGAAGCAAACAGGGGTCTCCCTTGTTTAGGTCCTACATTTTGTTGGCTCATCCATGCACCCCAACTCATTGGCACCTACATTAAGAGTTATAATTCCTAAGGCTTTGGCTTTGTCAATTAAGAATAGACATACATGATATGGGGCATTCACTGAAATTACTGATGCTGTCGTTCTTCTTGGGAGATCAATCTCTTCTTGCAGGGTACTTCACTTTGGTCATTTACACTGCAGAAAAGAAGAGAAGCATGATGAGTCTTGTGATCTATTTTCCAGGTGTGTCCATCAGCGTTTTGATGTGTCCTCAGAAGTTTTTAAACATGGTAAACAATTTTACTCAACAGAGTTAAGGATCTCGTCTGAACCGATCCGTCCGCTGGATGAAGCCTACTGGACTGCCGACTGCCGACTGCCGACTGCTGCTAGCCTAGTTTGGTTTGTTTTTAACTGGGAGACTGGATAGCCGGTCTCTCTTACCCCTCGATTCCACCAGATAAGTGTCCGGTCCGGCTCCGCTCCGTCACGGCTCCACCACAGCTTCGGAGCTGATAGGTTTCACTCTAGTCTATGTGTTTACTTCCACCGGGTCCGCTGCATTGCGTATCTGCTCCGTCCCAGCTCCAGCAGTCCAGAGCAGATACGCAGGACTTCTATTTCTGGCGGATGCCGGAGCACAACGCAGCAATTCAGCCGAATTTAGCACAGAGCAGACAGGAAGTAAAACACGAAACAACAACATAACATCAAAATAAAACACTCCGTGTTGACGCCAGCACAAAAAACTAAAAAAAGAGACAAATACAAGCTCTTCTTCTAATCCTTCAGTTGGGAACACTTCGTGTTGTTATCCTTATAACCTGCTGAAATTACATATTGTCACCCTAGAGGCAAGACCACTGATTTTATTGAACTCATTCAAGCTCACCTCGATATCCATCCCTCCATCCACACGCTGATCGCACATATGACTTCATGTCCAGACAGTCCACTATGCTGCACGATTGAACTTGAGTCCCTAGCCCGCACAGTTGAAAACTGAAGAGGAGGTGTGTTCTGTCTTGACCCATTCCCACTCTGTTCAAGAGCTCTGAGCGTTGTTTTAGCCCGCACATGTGGATGCAAAATTTTACCACAGCTACTGGACTTGGTTTTATCAGTCACTTTGATTCTTTTTGGATCAGGTGGGACCTGTTAAACATGATGGGTTAAATCCTAACATGAAAGGAACAGGAAAATTGATCTCCAATTTTATTAATTTCATTGCTTTCAGTCCTTAACAATGTGGGTCCTACTGATGTGGGTTTTGTCTCCTTCACAAATTCATCAGTTCCTGTTAGGATCACTGGAAGGCAGCGTGCATTACCAAAATGTACTCAGTCCACACAGAAACAATCTCATTTAATTTTATTTACTGAATTTAACTTGCTAATAAGACTTTTATCTGCCAGGACTTTATCATGACCAACAATATTGACTTTCTTACCATCACAGTCTTGGATATATCCTGAACATTGTGCCCCTCTCATTGAGTCATCTCCCCCAGATTATTTATTTTTCTACCAGGAAGGTATGACCGACTGCGGAGAGGGGATTGCAATTGGTTGTTTTGACAGTCTCAGCTTTACTCTAAAGAATAAATTGCGCATTTTATGTGTTTTAATCTACAGACCTCCAAAACTTTCTTCGGTAACACTTTATAGTAAGGGTACATGAATTATCATGAATTCATGCATGCCTTCATGCATGAAAAAGCATGAATTCATACATGTAGTAATTCATGAACTATCAGTAATGCACAAGAATTAATAGTATCTCATGCATGACTTAATGCAGGAACAATACGTTAATTAATGCAACAATTAAGGTATTTCAATCATCATGACTTCTGAATAATTAATGATGTTCATGTGTTCTTCATAGATATGTCTGCAGTTTTTTGGCCTGCAGTGACAGGCCAAAAAACTGACCAGTCACAGCAGTGCACGTGTATTCTGTTCAATTCCAAGTGTTGTAATTATGATTAACTAAGCATTACTTCTTCATTACTTCATCATGTTTGTGGCCCTTCAAATAAAGTGGTGACCTGGTCCATCTTTGGCATTGATAAATCAGATATAAGAATTTTATGTATCATACGGTATTATCTTAATGCTCATAAACCATTTAAGACAACTCATTCATAATATCTACAAACTTTAATTGATAATTCAAAGCCAACAAAGTAAAATTGTGTTACATGAAATTCTGTTGAATTCCAAGTGTTTAAGTCATGATTAACTAAGTATAACTTCATCATGCTTGTGGCCTTTCAAATAAAGTGGTGACTTGGTCCTTCTTTAACACTGATAAATAACATATGATTGATGGTGGCATGAAATTAAATGAAGTAAGAATTAATGGAGTGGGTTGGCAAAAATGATACTAAGGTTACTGAATTTACACAAAATGTACTGCAGATGCATTTTTATATTTGCTTTATTCACAAAACATAAGGCACTTAAACATTAATGCCTGAGAAGAATGTCCCAAAGTAGGATATTTATGACCTTTACTTTTCATTAACTTTCAAGTGTCTGTACACCTGAAATTTCTAGACAAAAAAATAAATAATAAAAACACACATCACTTAAGTTGTGGGCTCATGGTGTAATTGTTTGGAAAGAAAAAGTGACAATAAACAAATAAAACAAGGAGTTGACTTTTTAGTTCCTGTAAATATCTAGTAAGGGTCCATCTTCTTTTTTCTTCAGAATTGCTGAAGCTGTAAGCTCCTGCTCGTAAAAGCCTCTGCAAGTTTCAGCAAACCCTTTGAGGCTGTCCTTTCTTTTAAACGTGGACCTCAATGTCTTGAAGAGCTCTGGATTGGTAGCTGCGAGTTCAGCTATTGGCGCCTGATACACGATGGTCTTCCGATCTATCCCGAGCCTTGCATAAGCTTCAGCTTTGCTGATGCCATCATTTTTCACCATCTCCAGTACCATGTTGTACCGGCGATTGGAGTGGTCTGGGGTTTTCACTGTAAGACAAGAAAAAGCACAAAATTAGCTTGATCAAATCAAATAAAACTTAAAATCCACCATAGTGACACTGCTGCACAATGATTCACAATTTCATATTTGCTTTATCATCAAACAAGTAACTCTTACACAGTCCAGTCAAGCCTAGTGTAGCGGCAAATGTTGACTAGCTGGTATTCATGGCTTACACGTGTCCAGGCGCTGTTGTTCTTAATAATTCACTCCACGTCCAGGTAATGTTGAAAAAATAAAGAAAACCTTTACTCCACAAGTGTCACTCAATTATCCATAAACTTGGCCTTCTTGTAATAAAAACAATACAGAACAGGACACGGTAAGAAAACCGTGTGTCTCCACTGCTAGTCTGGGTCCACACTACACTCAGGTCAACGACCCCTCTTGAGCCAGAGTGCGAGGCTGCTGCCTCTTAAAGCTACAGTACCGAGAGTATTAAACTTAAATGAAATAGCCTGTTATAGACAGAAAAGATTAACAAATAGCCAACATCAATTAAATGTACTCTTCAATGACTATTAGATCAATATTTAAACTTCAAATCCAGAGTTATAGTACAAAATGTATATTTAAATAACATAAGGAAAAACGAGAAAATTAGCAAGCTCATTCTTGCCTCATACATATCCGGCCCCTAATTGTTCTCTAAACTTAGAAACAATTACAAACAACATACATCAAAATAACCACGGGGCAATTAAAGTCTTAAGAACAATCCAGAGTTTTGTCTTCTTTCTTCTGTTAAGTCTCTGCTACTTGACATACCGAAGGAGGCCAGTCTTTACTTCCGTCTCATACTGCTTCTAGGAGCAGACAGACCTTGGTGATGGGTCTAACTAGTTCACTGGTCTTAGTCTTTAGGCGAACAAGTCCATGTTCATCTGGCACTGCCTCAAGGACTTTGCCAATGACCCATGACTTTCTCGGTGCAGTCTCATCCACCAGTAAAAAAAATGTCCCCTGGCACAAAGTTACATGACACCCGTGACCACTTGTGGTGCATCTGGAGCTCAGGCAGATACTCTCTTACCCAATGTTTCCAAAAAAGGTCTGCCATGTATTGGACTTGCCTCCACCTTCGACGTGCATAGAAGTCCTCCTTCTGGAAAAGTCCTGGAGGTAGAGATGGCTTGGTCCTCAGTAGTAGGAGATGATTTGGGCTGAGTGCCTCTAGGTCGTTGGGGTCACTGGAAGGGGTGGTAATGGGTCGCCCATTAATGATGGCCTCAGCTTCACATAGAAATGTTTGGAGGCGTTCCTCATCCAGATTCTGAGTCCTCAGGGTGGCATTGAGGACTGATGGACCGGATTAAACACTCCCAGACTCCTCCATGGTGAGAGGCGGCTGGGGGGGTTGAACATCCATTTAATGCCTCGTTGAAGCAATGTTTCCTCTATTTTTGAGGTGTTCCACTCTTGAATAGCCTTCTTGAGCTCTCGATCTGCCCCAACAAAATTGGTCCCGTTGTCAGAACGCAGCTCCACAACCTGACCTCTTCATGCGATAAACCGTCGAAGCGCGTTAATGAAGGAGTCTGTTGCAAGGGATGCCGACACTTCTAAGTGGACAGCCCGAATGACTAAACAGGTGAAGATAACACCGTATCGCTTCACAGAAGCTCTCCCCACTTTACTTCAAAAGGACCAAAATAGTCCACTCCAGTTCTAGTGAACGGTGGTTCATCAGGTAAGACCCTGTTTCGTGGCAGGTCTGCCATTTGTTGCTGCCCAGTAACACCACGTAGCTGTCGACACACAAGGCACTTGGATAGGACTCTTCTTATTGTTGCACTGACATTAAGGATCCAGTATTTTAGACGCAGCTTGGATAGGACATGGTTGCATCCACTGTGACCTACTTCCTTGTGGACCTCCTGAAGGATGAGCTCTGACACCCGAAGGTCCTTAGCCAAGATAGTGGGATGTTTAGATTCTTCTGGCACGGCTGCTCTGTTAAGCCTTCCTCCAACTCTAAGAATGCCATCTTGAAGAACCGGGTTTAGCTTGTATGTGTGGCTACTCCTTTTGACAGGCTCATCCTTTTTCAAAGAGTTGATTTCCTCTTGGAATCTCTTCCTCTGACAGTGGCGTATGATCTCTAGTTCAGCCTCTTTCAGATCATCCACTGTGAGGGTTGCTTTGCTGAGGCTTGTCTTGTAGTTCGCCATAAACTTGTGCAACTGCTGTTTTTGTTGATCCTTGTCAGCATCAGACAGTGCAATAGCTACTCTTTGCTCCCTTCTCTTCTAAACCATGCAAAGCAATGTGTTCCTCACCTTAAGGATCCATGCCACTGCTTTCTTAAGGCGCATCCATGAGGAGTAGTACTCGATTAGTTTCTGTATTACGTCAACCTTTTCTCCTACTGCAAGAGCGTTTATGGTGGCATTTTTCGTGATCTCTGGATCAGCAGTGTTGAGATCTGTCAGACGGTCAGGGTTCTCTGGCCAGTTGTCAGACGACTGGGTGAGAAAGTCAGGTCCAGAGATCCAGGCTTGGTTTTGCACAAAGGAATTTACTTTCTGTCCTCTTGATGCATAATCAGCAGGATTCAAGTGTGTGCTGACATGCCTCCATTGAGATCCTGTTGACACCTTCCGAATTTCCGCCACTCTATTGGCCACGAATGTACGGAATCTTGTCATTTCGTTGTTAAGTTAACTTTCAGAACATAACAAAACAAACCAAGTCCTACGCTTGGTTAAGCTCAACATTAGTCAAAACTTACAATTACCGTGCATTTCTTCATCTAAATGAAGACTATTAGCTCTGTAAAAATTGCAGCTTTAAGAAAATAAAAAGAGAGGATAAAGCAATAAACCATTGCACATTTAGTTGTCCCATAAAACAGAAAAATGAAATTTTTCAAATTTGTGCAAAAACAGCAAAGAAATAAATTGTCCGAATGCAAAATTAACTCAGTTGGCTGCAGGAAAGTGTCTTTGGATGAGACAGCCTAGCCCTTTGGTGCTGAAGGCAGAGGCACAGCCAGCGCGATAGCCACTGGCTAACGCAATGAGCAGCTACCAGTAGTCCAAAGCAAAGAGTTTTCAGTCACATGTTGTTATTTTACAACGGTTAGGATTTGATAACGGTCATACACCTTTGACCTGTTATGCATTGGTGGTCAAAATTATGTCTTACCGGTGCTGCCTTGGTGTTGTGTATGCCTAGCTTAGCCGGCTAAGCTAGCTAGGCCTCGGGCTCTGTTTGTAACTTGAAGCGAACGCCGCGCCCTCTTCTGGGGAGGAGAGCCTCTTCTTTGTCCCTCCGCTGAGTGTTACCTGAAGGCGAGCCGGGAAGAGTAGTGCGGGCCTGAGAGAGAGGTTGTACGGTTCTGCCATCACCGTCCGGTATTTTGCATGTTCTTCAACCACCTCCGGAGCGTAGTCTTCAAAGATCTGGACGGGGGCTCCTCGATATTGTAGTTTCCCTCTTCTTTTGCGGGCCTCTCGTATGATTAGGTCCTTAATCTGATAGCGGTGCAGGTGGATAATCACAGGCCGCGGGCTCGATCCTGGTTGTGGCTTGACAGCTAGTGCCCTGTGCGCTCGGTCAAACTCGGGAGGGGATTCTAAGATCTCCTCCCTGAGTAGTTCAACTAGCAGCTTCGAGAAAAACATAGTGGGTGTTGGCCCCTCGATTGATTCTGGAAGGCCAATGATTCGGATATTATTCCTGCGGCTCCGACTTTCGGGGGTCCGATGTGTTCGCTAGTAGCTTGTTGTTGCTATCGGCTAAAGCTGCCAACCTGGCCTCCAGAGTACGAATACGCTGGTCATCTGACTCGGCACTGGTTTCCAGTGAGATGATACGTTGTCCGTGATCTAACACCGTGGTCTGCATTTTTTCCAGTCTTGACTCCAGGGCAGCGAAGGAGTTTTTAAGATCCGTCACTATGCTAGCTCTGTGTTTTTCCAGCAGGCCTTCGATGCTAGTTAAGCATCTGTTAGCGCAGGCACTCGGAGCTTCACTCTCGCTCTTCTTTGACAGTTTCGTTGCTTTTGATATTATTCCTGGTGACATGATGTTATACTGAGTTTGTGAGGTGTCAGTTCTTACTTGGGTCTTTGAGGGCATAAGAAAAATATGGGTTTTTGCAAAGTTGAGTTACGGGGGACGGAGACTACGCCACTCTCACATGCTCACCAAACCGGAAGTCAATTCCGCATTTTTTAATCTCAGCATTAAAGTTATTTTTTCCATTGTGTAAATTCCCCTGACCACTGATCTCCAGGTATCCTCGGTTGGAGGGTCTTCCTTAAGCCAACTCAATGTTATCACTTTTTTAGCTGCTGCCAGCAGTATGTGCACCAAGTGTTTCATTTTCCTGCTCTTCACCACATCTGGGAAAACTCCAAGGATAGCCAGCAGTGGGTCCCTGGGCAGGCTCTGGCCAATTATCCCATCAAGCTGGTCAAAAATCCCCCTCCAAAAATTATCTAAGAGAGGGCATGCCCAAAATACATGTGTATGGTGCGCAACCTCCTCTTCACACTTTCTCCAACATGCACTTGTTTGATTAGAGTCCATTTTGGAAAGAATTGAGGGGGGTTCTAAAGAATCTGTTAACTATTTTCCATTGGAACTCTCTCCAAAGATTTGCGTTAGTGACTTTATGAGTTTCTATACAGATATTCACCCACGTCTCATCACTTATTTCTAATTAAAGTTCCCCCTCCCATTTCTGTCATTATGTCATCATTATTTTGAATCTTTATCAAATATCGTTCAATGGGTGAATCACATTTTTTTAGGTTAGTCCAATTTGGATGTTTAAGCAAAAAACTTCTTAGTTGAAGGTATCTGAAAAAATCTGATCTCTGTAATTTAAATTCATCAACCAACTGTTCAAATGTTTCAATTTCCTGATTCCTCATTATCTGGTGGACAAAATTAAGATTTAGGTGTCGCCATCTTTTATATCCTGCATCCAACCTAAAGGGTAAGAAACCTTTTAGGTGAGCAATGCTTGACAGAGCAGATCTCATTAGAGAGCTCAAAGGAGCGCTGCGCCTCTCTCCACACTGCTAGAGTAGTTTTTGACCACCTACCCAGGGACCCTTCTGAGGCTTTGTCTTTAGTAAATGGGACAGCTGATAGGGGCATCGAGATACAAATTGACTTTTCAATCTCCAGCCATTTTGTTTCCATTTTGTTTTGTTTGTCAGAAATCCAAATAGTCAGTGCTCGAAGCTGACATGCCATCCAATAACGCCTAAAGCAGGAGAGTCCCCACTCTTCTTCTTGTTTAGGAAGCTGCAATACTTTTTTTCTTACACACGGGCGTCTTCCCTGCCAAATAAACCTGGATATAAGGCAGTCTGAGCTTGTAAACATAGCTTTTGGTGGTGTGAGAGGCAGCGCCTGAAAGAGAAACAGCAGCCTGGGCAACACGTTCATCCTGATGCACTCTATCCTACCCAAGAGGGTAAGGGGCAAGACAACCCATCTGTTTATGTCCGCTGTTATCCCATTAATTAATTTATCATAGTTTGCCTTGTACAGTTTGTCTAGGTCTTGTGGAATAATGGTACCAAGGTATGTTATTCCCTCCGTGGGCCACTTAAATTGAAATGACGCTCTCATCTGATGTTTAATAAGTGCGTTCAGAGCCAAAGCTTCTGTTTTACTAACATTAACTTTATATCCAGAAAAGTTTCCAAACTGGGCTAGACTATCCATTAATCTTGGAAGAGAATTTAAAGGGTCTGATATGTACACTAAAACATTGTCCGCATACAGCGAAATTTTGTGAATTTCATTGCCAATCTCTGTCCCTTTAATGAGTGTGTCGTCTCGTATCACCTGTGCCAGCAGTTCAATAAATAAAGCAAAGAGGAGTGGTGATAGTGGATATCCCTAGGGTGTTCCCCAACCCAAACTGAAAGCTTTAGAGGTATGTCTGTTGACTCTGACCATGCTTTGTGGATTGGTATATAATAGCTGTATCCATCTAATGAAATTTGGGCGAAATCCAAATTTATCTAGGGTTTTAAACAAAAACGGCCAAGACACGTGATCGAATGCCTTTTCAGCATCGATCGCTAATGCCATGCATGGATCTAGGTGTTTGCTACTATGCTCCATAACATTAAGCAGTCTCCGAATGTTATCAGGCAGATAGCGATTGCCTATGAAGCCTTTCTGGTCAGGGTGTATTAAAGTATTAATAACGAATTCCACTCTTTTAGCCAGTATGGAGGTTAACAAATTACAGTCCGTGTTCAGGAGGGCAATCGGCCTGTAGGAGGCGCAATCTGTAAGGTCCTTAAGTATCACTGAGATAATCACCTCCTTCCAGGCCGACGGCAGCTCCCCCGACCTCAAGGCATGAAGGTATGCCCTCTCCAACATCGGACTGATGAGATCATTAAAGGTTTTGTAAAACTCATTTGTGTGCCCATCTGTACCCAGGCTTTTATTATTATTCTTTAGGTTTTTGATTGCATCAGTGATTTCTTCTTTAGTTATTGGCCTATCAATGAGCTCTGATGAAGTGGAGTCTATTTTAGGAAGTTTGATGGATTTCAGGTATGAGTAAATTTTTTCTGGATCGTTTTCAGCATTTTATCTGAGTATAATTCTTCGTAAAATGCAGCAAAGGCTTCTAAAATTTCCTGTGGTTTATATAAAAATGACTTGTCTGGTTTGTTACTTTAAATTTTTTGGACCGTGGTAAGACTGCATTGTTTTCTCAACTGGGACGCCAAGAGGCGGCTGGCTCTACTGCCAAAATCTTAGATTTCTCTTGACTTTTTCTGTTAAGAAATCATCAAGTGCCTGTTTTGACTCTTTAAGCTTGTGGAGATTTTCGGCGGATGTGCTTTCTTTATGCTGTTTCTCCAAATGCTCTATTTTTTAACCAGTTCTAATCATTTACTTTCCCTTGCTTTGAGATTGAGGCTAGTTGAATTATTTTTTCCCCTTAACGCTGCCTTTGCTGTCTCCCAAAATATAATTGGTGAGATATCGTCTTCATCATTAAGTTCCAAATAGAGAACTCATCTCTAAGCGTAGCCTGGATTGCCAGAATCCCCAACAGGGAAGTATTTAACCTCTACCTGCTGGAGGAGACAGTTCGCCCCACGTCCCATTTCACTGACACAGGTGCATGATCCGACAAAGTTATATTATGGATCTGACAATCCAATGCTTTGAATGATTCATTACTTGGGATACAAAATAATCAATCCTGGAATACATGGAATGAGGGTGGGAATAAAATGTGTAGTCCCTATCCCTCGGGTGTATTTTTCTCCAAACATCAATAAAACCATGTTCTTCACAGCTATTTTTAAGAGCCTTACTCATTGTTGTTGGATGTACATTTGAAATGGGAAATGGAAATGGGTTCAGCACACAGTTGAAGTCTCCTCCAATTAGTAATATACCTTGTGATTTCTCTAACACTAAGTTCAATATGATTTTCATAAATTGTGGGTTGTTATCATTCAGGGCATAACCATTTAGCATTGATACCCAGACACCATCTATTGTTCCATTTATTAACATGTACCTCCCTTCCTTGTCCTTAAATTTAGAGTCTAATCAAAAATGGATTGATCTCTGTATCAAAATTGCTACGCCCCTCCTGCGACCAGATGCATGGGAGGAATAGAAAACTTGAGAGGCCCATGACTTTGTTAATTTCTTGTGTTCAGCATCAGATAGATGCATTTCTTTAAGGTAGGCAATTTTGCAGTTCATCTGTTTGAGCTGGTCCAAAATTTTTCTCCTTTTTTGGGAATGTTATGTACCCTTTACGTTATACGTAACTACCTTACAACCTAACATAGTGGTGGCCATATCTCCTTTGGTGCACTACAAGTGGAATATAGCGGCTGGGGTGGCCGCGGCCGCCGTGTTCCCTTTGCATGGTGCTCCTCGGTGTGCATAGAACAAACAACAATAAAGAAAGAAAGAAAAACATAACTATATACATGATTATGAAAGAGAAAACAGTAACGTCCAACACAATGACCCAAACACCGAAGGGTCCCCTCTGCCAGCCACCCCAGGTTTTCACATGAAGTTGACAGTCATAAACACCGATATACATGGTGGTGTGGCAGAAAAGGAGTATCCAGATCATCAAGATGACTGGGCCCTAAACTGTCTGATGTTGAGACAGTAACGCAAGCTTTCTAGGATGTTAAAAAAGATTCCTTGCGTTAGTTCCCTACCAAGAATCCCTCGTTGACTACCCACTCTTTCAGTACCATAAGTTTCAGTGGTTTCAATAAGAGCCATACTATAGAATATGTTAAGCCAACTACTCTGCCTTTAAGTAAATTAGAGGAAAAGGAAGAAAAATAAATGAATAAAAAAGAGAAAAGAAAGGTGGCAACAGAAACAGCATTTTCCACCTTTTTTATCCACCCATCAAGGTAAAATTAGAGTGACTTGTTGCCTTTAACTTAAAATGTTTAATATTTAATGTTTAAAGATTTAATCTAGTTTACCTTCCACATAAATCGTACCAGGATAATACAATGAAAACCAGGTTTCTCTAACCATATCAACTGAGGATGGTTAGTAACACTACTGTTCATGCCTTAAGTGGCTTTCAGCTGCCCCATAACAGTGTAGGGGAACACTGCGCCTTGGTACAGCATCTTTGTCCATATCACAGTCTCATAAAATAAATAAATGCATACAAAAATGAAAGAATGAATAATTAAAAAAAGACAAAAAAACAATGCAGATATCTGTCAGGCAGAGTGTCTTTATAACAGGCTATATGGCCCAATTTTAAACTTACGCACCACATATCTCCGCTCATCAGCTGATCACTCATTAAAAAGCGCTGCAATATCCCTTACCAGTACGCGCAAAAGCTGCTCCCATTCAGGGTGAAGCTGACCGGGCCATCCTAGCTGATGAAGCTCCTTCTCCATAAGCTCTGCTTCCGACAGTCTGGTGGTGATTCCCATATGTTTCAGTTGTTTTGCAGCCTCCCACGCTGAATTAAAGCTCTTTTCTCTGTTGTCCGAGGTAACTTTCAGCTGTGCCGGATAAGATGAACTGAACTTAATGCGGCGCTCCCTCAGTTGGAGTTTTATCTCTCCATACTCCTTGCGCCTCCACTGCAGGGCTGTAGAGTAGTCATGGTCGAATGAAATGCGGTTTCCATCAAACTGCAAGGCTTTAGTGCTCCAGCCTTTGTATAGGATCCATTGCTTTGTTTGGAAGTGCAGGAATTTTACCACAATCGACCTGGAAATAGTGGGGTTTGTAGGCTTGGATGCGAGAGACCTGTGTGCGTGCTCAATGCTGAGGTCCTCTTCATCAGGGAGTTTGAGAGATGTTTTCAGTAGTTTTGTTGTGAATTCAAGCATATTCTCCTGGCCTTCGGACCCTTCCTTAACTCTGTATATCCGCAGGTTAGACCTCCTTGAACGGTTTTCGTTGTCTTCACAATGTGCTTCTAGTTGGCGTTGTTTACGCATCATGTAAGCCAGGAGCCGGTCCGCCCGTGCACCGCAGTCCTCCACGTCACTTACTCTCTGCTCAGCTTCGTCCAGTCTTTTTTCACAACCTCGTAATTGCTCGGTCATGCCTTTAAGAGAGTCTTCAATTTTGACTAACCTTTCCGACAAGTCCTTTCTCATTTCTTTCATCTCGGTCAGAACTTCAGCCATTAGGTTGCTAGCTGCATCTGTTGGCACATTAGCCATGGCCACGTTAGCATCTTGGCCAGTCACAGATTTACTATACCACTGTAAATTATTTGTTAAATGTGGGTTTGTAGTCCATGAGGTCGAGAGCTCGGTTATCGAGCAGTCATTGGGTAGGGGGGCGGAAACGGAAGTCCACTCCACTTTTTTAATGGGTTAATTAGAGGGGTAAGTTAGATTTTAGATACTGCTTTTAGTGGTTTTACTAAACGAGAGCAAGACACATTTAACGAGAGCAAGAAGCATTCAGTGCTAAGTCTTCTTTTCTGGTTGTTGTCCCCAGTTAATGCTGTGTTTGTGTGTTTGTGTGTGTTACCAGCTCTCCTTGCCCCATTGAACAACAGTGATGAAATGGAGATGAGTTAAAGTGCTAACACAAAGACCCCTGTGCCGCTGCAACAATCAAACCAGCAAACAGGAGAAAGTGATAGCCTCTTGGAGGAACAGAGAGAATGAGCAGAGAATGAAATGGGGGAGATATTAAGGAGCCAAACTTGGAAAAAAAGAAAACGAAAAGAAGGGCTGAACCATCCCGAGAGCAGGAGGAAATGGATGGTGGGCAAAGGTGGCAGAATAGAGAGCAACTCGGAGAAAATAGCAATGTAGCTAATCCCCCTGGAGATAAAGCAGCTATATGTAAATGATATATGTGAAGTATGGCCATCTTACTTTGATCTTTGAATCTCTCCCTGCCTCCCTCCCTCTCCTCCTTCACTCTCACCCTCTTCTCTTTCCTCTTTTTTCCTTGTGAGAAAATCAAGCCTTATTTAGCTTAATCTCACTTAATGGCATCCAGCTCCTCTTTTGTCCTCCCTGATGCTAATAGATTCCCGTCCTTTTTCTCTCACTATTCACATATCTACCCTCCATAATCCTCTTATTCTGGGGTAGCATTTTATCAGCATTATGATTATGATTATTTTCTTTATTATTATTCATGCAGGCAGTGCTAAGGGCCAGGTTGGGGCTGAGAATATCGTCCATCCTACTAGTGCCTCTTATTCTCGCCCAGAATGAAGCTGCCTGCTTTCTTCCAGAGGGATAGCGAGTTTGCAGGAGTGAACCCCATTCAGCAAGACAAATTTTCTGGGCGTTTGAACATATTGTGGAATGAGTGTAATGAGTAGCACCAAATCACCCATCCCAGCTTCTTAACACAGAGAAACATCAAGAAATTGAGGATGGAGGAGAGAGGGGGCTTATTATCAAAAGGCCTCCTTCTGTGGAGCAGTAATTACACGGGTGGGTTTTGATCTTTTGCTTGTTGGGGTGATGAATAGGGGAAGAGATGAGGACTGTTTCACTATTTTTGCGTGGTGTGGAGGGTGGAAGGAGCTGTTGTTGAGGCCCTGTAAGCATCGTGTTTGCCTCCATTCATTTTCTGTGAGTGAATAACTTCTCAAGGAATTGTGGGATCGCAGGCAGTCTAGTACTGACCAGAGAAAAGAGAGGAGTCAGAAATTGAAATATTAACTTAATGCTAAGCGTACATTCAGACCAAATCCGGTGGTGTGGCGAAACGCTGCAGGTTGGTGCAGCGGTGTGGGAGTGTCACTACATGCTCCGTGTGCGTGACGTGTTGTGAACCCCTGCTGATCAGTTTTTGGATGGACAAAGTTGCTATGTTGTTATGCTACTGGCATGCTGGTCCTTCTAGTGATTGTTTGTCCTTATCGATAGATTAAAAATAAGAGTAAACAACCAGGATGAAGCAGATCATTTTTGTGTTTTAAACTAGAGGACAAGACTGAACCGAAGCGAAAGTGAAACTTGACACTACACAGAGAAATGTCCGTTGTCTTCCCTCTGAAGCATTTATTCTGTTAAATAACATTCCCCGCCACTGACCTGTTCTACTCTGCTTATGATCTCAAGTCATGCCTCTGCCAGAGTAGGTTAAGCATGCCGGTCCTACAGTGATTGTCGGCATCCATGGATGGGATGTGTTTTAAAGTGGTGCACAATGCCAAAGTGAGTGAATATACGCGACACATTACATTACACTATGGCTTCAGTCTTAGTCTGATTGCCAGCTTATGTGATTGGCCAAAACTGAATACCCTCATTAAAATGAATGGGAAGACCTGTGTTTTCGCCACACTGCCAGATTTGGTCTGAAACCAGCATAATGAAGGCAAAATGTGCCAGAAAGCACCACCGTATTTTGCCAAGAACTGACAGAAGTGGTGTAGTGGATTGGTCTTTCAACCTGTGGAAGCATTGTTTGTAGAATCAACCATGTCTTCTAAAAAACTGAGGTTGTATACAACTAATTTGCAACAGAAAGAACATTTTAGGGGGAAAGTAATTCTACCAGGATTAGGGCTGCTCGATTATGGAAAAAATCATAATCATGATTATTTTGGTCAATATTGAAATCACGATTATTTAAACGATTATTTTTGAGTTTGGAAACATGATGCATTTATTCAGCATTTCTCTCAAAAAAATACACGAAATGTTCAAATCGAAAAATACAAAATGTTCAAATCGAAAATAATGTACAAATATGTATCCAACTGTTCTGCCATTTCTATTAAACATTTAATGAATAAAATAAATATACTTAGAAAATCAAATAAGACAAACTATAGGGTGCATATCTTTAGCTAAAAAGTATTCAATGGCAGCTGTTATTTTCTTGTGCCTATCCGAATTTGACGGATAAGGAATCGCATTATACATATAGTACATATAGTGTGTCTGAGATCGTTGTCTGACTCTGCGTTGATGTCGTGGGGGTTGTGGCCTTGTCTTTGTGAGGGATGAAATTTCGCCGGCGGCGCGGAGCGAGGTGTGTCGGTCTGATGGTGTTCACTGTCTGATAACTATACAGGTCCTTCACTCAACAAAATATAGAGAAATGTCCCACAGAGCAACGTTACAGGACCAAACAACAGTGATGTGGTAACTGGTCGCATCCTTGGCAACTTATATGAGGAAAAAAATACTGCAGTTATACGTGAAGTGTCTGTCCGACCGACTCTTCGTCACATTTCTGCCCGAAAAACAGCGTCTTTAACTCACCAAGTGTTTGTTGCGGTGAAAAAAATCACCACGACGGTCAGACCTCCCGACCGAGACTTCAGTGAACTTTTCCCATAAAACAGCCTCCCTCCCCGCGAGTGACAGAGTCAGACAGCATTCTGTTGACTGATGGCAATTATGTAATTATGTAATTTAGAGAAAAACGTAACTTGAGTGAGTGCCAGTCAGCAGGGCCGCGTTGAATGCTTTGGGGAGGGACTGAATTGCGCATGCGCGTCTCTTTCAGAAAATCTTGAGCCTTACTGTACAACGAAAAATGCCAAATAAATCGTTTCAATTCCATTATATTCGTTTGGAGATTGTTTGACCAAAAAATCGAAATCACGATCAAAATTCGAATAATTGCACAGCCTTAACCAGGATTACAATTTTTATCAAAAAAATGAGGAAATGGAGAAAATTCAATCAGAAAGCAAATATTTATGTTACTCATCTTTCCCAATTCTCTCTCTCTTCTTCCACTTCTGCTGTGATCAGCTGTCTATAGGTGTTTTTTTAGTTTAACCAACCAGATCATGCTACAATCTTCTTCAATTATATCATTGCTGCCAAACGTAAAATCTAGCTATCCTTTTAGCGCAAATCATTGCAACCCTTCTCAACCCCATTCACCTGAGCATCCCAGATTAGAGCTCAGCAGAAGACCACTCCTCTTCACATCCATCCAGATCTCAGCCATTCTATTTATCCAGTCACCACCATCACAAGTGTCTAGACTCCATCAAGGGGTATCCTGTACCGTGCACAGCTTCATTACCCCTTTAAAATACAATGACATCACAATGGGGTCTAATCACCAAAGACGGATCACATTTCTCATCTTTATTATACACATGTCAATAAATACATGTTCACTCTTAATAAGTCTCTCCTGATTGACATGTTGTAAATGAAAAATATTTGGCAAGTCACAAAATGTTAATATTGAACGTATCAGTAAAATGTTTTCTGACAACCAATTTTCTTAGTTTTTGGCCTTCATATTCCAAGTGCATTTACACACAAGTGTTATTTTTTTTTTCATTTTACCAAAACCAAAATTTTTCACCGTCTTTAATAAAAGGGCTTTTGTTGCCTAAACCTAATCACACCCCAAACTCTGGTGTCAAAGTCCTGCACTTTGTATACTCATCATCCACATTAAGTACAGCACATAAATGTAGTGTTTCATTCAATTGAGAAAATGTTGCCTATGAACATAATCCAAGATGACATTAGACAGATTCTCGGGGTAGTATACTGTACCATTTTGAAGTGACATAAGATTTATGCAAAACGATGTAAATAAACTGTGATTTTGGAATGGTAATGACAATTAAACTTAATGTTTTTTCTAAAGATTTACTAGTTTTTGTGTTTTTATTTTTCTGAGACATTTGTGGAGCTGCTTCCTTTCAGTCTACTATTTATTTTAATTTTATCTTTCATTTGCTTTGCACATTGTATTGTGAAACAATGTTGTTCAATACGATGCAAAAAATCAAGCACAGCTACAAGTCTGCTTCTCTAAACTTTGGACTACCACTACTCCAAGAATTAGAATCACTCATCACACAAAAACTGAAATACACATACAATAATTATATACACTCATTTAAGCATTCAAAAAAGGGCATATGTAGAACTGCTCAGTATTACTTTGAGCCTGATATTAAATACTGCATATTCAATGAGACAAAACAAAAGTTAGGGGAAAAAACAGGAAATAAGCAAACAAAGAACTGTCATCAGTCTCTTCGAGTATATTGCTAAATTGTTATTAGTGAGTGGAAATAAATGACACAACCATTTTGTAACACAACCCTGCCCACTTCAAATCAATGTGAAGAGCAGATACAAAACCACAAATGCAAATATCTCTTATGTGAGAGATGACCTGTCTAACCCTCACCCTCTATCCTTCTCATCCCTCATCCCTTCATATGGTTTTCTTCCTTTTCTCATCTTTTCAAGTACTAACACAACAATCAAACGCACCACACATACAGTCATTACACCTCAAACTTTCTAAAAGAATCATCAAAACAGTCAATTATTTCTCTGTCTGTGTCATAAGATAAGTAAAATGCAACCTATCTATGAAACAAAAAGGGGATTATTAGATTGACTTCACAAATAAACTGGCCTATCAAAAGAATAACAGAATAGATCCATTAGGTTTAAAAAAAAAATATATAAAAAATAATAGTGAGTAATTACATACATACAGTAGTTATACACGTTAAAAAGGTTAAATAACAATTCATATAAAAAAATGTCATCTTCATGTTCAGGGTGTCACTTTGAAAATCTTGGAGCTGGAGTGGAGTGGCTAAATCTGGGCAGTCTGCAGACTCCACAGGGACACAGGGACCCTTCTGAGGCTCCTGCAGAGCCCCACTGTACAGGGGCCAGTGAGGCCTCCATGGGCCCGGGAGACAACAGTGGACATTTAGCAGCAGAGGATGATGTAGAGGAAGTAGAGGAAGAAGAGGAGGAGGAGGTGGGTGCTGAGGTGAGGAGGGACTCCTGGGTGAGGAGGAGCTGACTGGGGCCAGAGATGAAGGGCCAGCCTCCAGTGAGCAGCAGCCTGGGGACTGGCCCTGTGTTTACCCCCATTCCCACACTCACCTCCCCCAGCAGCCGCCGCATCTCCTGCAGAGATGAGCCCAGGAGGAGGATGTAGTTCCTGGCCAGAACCAGGGTTGAGATCTTGGAGAGCCGACGGCCTGGTGGAGCTCCGGGCTGGTGGGACTGAGAGGAGGAGGCAGAAGATGGCGAGGAGGCATAAGGCACCATGACCTCCCTCAGGGCATCCATGGCGATGTTCAAGTCTTGCATTCGCTTCCTCTCCCTGCTATTGATCTTCCTCCTGAGCTCTTGCTGCTCCTCAGGGCTCAGCTCCCTCTGAGGTTTGGTCGATTTTTGGCCACTCTGGAGGCTGAGCATGGGTGCAGGGTTTAGGCGGGAGCTCAGGTTGAACCCTTGGGGGCAGTGGGGTAAATCCTGGACAGACCCAGGGCCACAGAGAGCTAGAGACCGCTCCTGGGCCCTCATCAATGGGTTTGACAGCACATTCATAGTCTCTCCAGAGATTTGTGCTGGTCTTCTTAGGTTCAGAGTAGTCTTCTTGTCTAAGCAAAAGATAAAGTTTGAAAGACAAACCAAAAATAGTCAAGAAGCCAAAGCAAAAAATATTTCACCTCTGCTTATAAAAATCCCCAAACTGCAAAAATCAAACCTTCATTCCCTCCACCTGTTTACCCCCTTCTTCTTGCAGAATACAGCTGCCATCCAGCACAAAAACGAGTCACTAGACGTTTTTCTAGGCTTCAGAGATTTCTGGCTGCACAAGTGAGTGAGTGAGTGAGTGAATGAGTGAGTGAGTGAGCTTCCTAAGGTGGCAGCTCAGTTTTATCTCATTTCCACAGCTGCGTGAGGAGAGAATGACAGCTCACACAGTGGAAAAGTGAGCTAAATGCTCCCCTCACATACCCCCACCTCAGCTCAACTCCTCCCAGACGCATGGTGTGCTATTTAGAAACACACATATGCATGTCTGACTTTGTGATATCTGACAGTTAAATGGGAAACAACTGGTCGAAGATGGCAACACCTGCAGAATCCCCAAAACTGGGAGAATTAAAAGCAAGATGTCAGAAAATGAAAGAATGTTATGAAAAAATCTCATTGAGATCAGGATCTCTGTTGAAGAAAACACTTCACAAAAAAGACAATTCAACATAAAAGCATTGGACATACAAACACAATTTAAAAATAAAATGTTCATGTGCAGTTGAGAGTTACACACATACTGTTTTGAAATCTTTTGTTTTGGAAGGTTTGTTTTTATTTTGTATTATTCCTTATGTAAGGACCATCACCATTAAAACTGATTTTACCAGTCAAATTGAATATGAGCACAACTGAAGTTAAAAACTCCCATGAACTGACATTTACTGTGTTTGCGATATATTTTTTCCAGGCTTTCCTGGAACTTCTATATTTTGTAAGCTTTTTGTGATGGCTCAGACAACATAGCCTACAAAATTGATACCGAGGCTAAAATGCTACAATTACAATAAGAATTTGGAAGATCTGAAAAAATACGA
This sequence comes from Pagrus major, assembly GCF_040436345.1. Classification (NCBI taxonomy): domain Eukaryota; kingdom Metazoa; phylum Chordata; class Actinopteri; order Spariformes; family Sparidae; genus Pagrus; species Pagrus major. Next base: position 2,227,348 of record NC_133223.1, on the reverse strand, counting down.
GTCGGATTTTCACTTGTCTTGCCACGTATATACAGCTCTGATTTCCTAATTAGGTGAGACCTGCATCATATTTGCCAGTTTTTTTTTTTGGTTTCTGTTTGTTTGTCTGGTTGTTTTTTTGTTTGTTTGTAATTTTTTTTTACATTAGTAAAAGTAAGTAAAGACAGTTTTCCAAGAAATGAAGAGGATGATCCATTCCCTGCATTTTGTATAGGATAAATGCAACCATGAGCAGAGCCGGCCCTTGGCATAGGCTGTATAGGCGAATGCTAAGGGCGCCGTCATCCACGGGGGGCGATGCAAACGGGGGGAGAAAAAAAACAAACAAAAAAAAGTTACTATTTTTTACCAGTGCTATTACTACTATTATTTCGAAATATTATATGAGCCCACAGCAAAATAACTTCGTAAAGCCTATTAAATAATGGAGAGGCCTTTTTTCTCGGTTCCTGGTTGGCTCGTTGCACTGTCCCTGCCCTCAGTGAGGGTGGGGGGCTGCGGGGTCGAGTGGCGAGTTGCCTGAATCTGACCGCACCGTGACCCAAAGACCAAGAGAGAGATTTATTGATACTGTAGCAGAACCACAATGTCCAATAGACTGAAACCATCTGGCGCCCAGGGAAGGAAAAGAAGGAAAGCAGAGGAAAAGAGAAAAAAAGAAAAGAAAAACATGAAAAAGAAAGAGGTACAGTAACGTCAACGTGATGCAGTGAATGAAATGAATAGTTTAATGCATCGTAGTTACCGTTGTTGGAGCAGAGTGTTAACTTCCTAGCTTACTTCGGACGATAGTAGCACTGTTTAATAATCAGTAAATAGCTGAGTCGACGTAAGTTAATGTTTCTCCCACCTTAAATTCATCAGGGGCATTTGGAAAGTCAAAGTCAGGCCTGTTCAAGTGATATTTTAACCTGTTGGCTGTGTTTTCCTGCTTGTATGTCAGTTAAAATGCTTTTAGTTTTCCATCCCCTTTATAAGTAATAGGGCAGTTGTAAGCCTTTGGTTTATTGTGTTACAGTGTATGTTTGTTAAAGTTTACATCAGTGTTAAAGTGCAGTTAAAGTTTATTACTGTTAATACTCCATACCTTAGCTTTCCCATATCATTCATAGGCTATATATACATACATATATATATATATATATACATATATATATATATATATATATATATATATATATATATATATATATATATATATATACATATATATATATATTTACAGTGCTTTTTGCACTCTGGTTAGACTGAATTGCATTGCAATGACAATAAAGTTGAATGAATCTCATCGTATTTTCATTATTAGTCTATATTAGTCTTATGTATAGCACACACCAAGCATCTGTTTTTTATTAAAATGTAACATCCAGTGGTCACATATACTTCTCTTCTCTCTTCAGATGCAATTTTCAAATATTTCACCACCACCCCCAGTGACACAGCATCAGCTGCTCCTGTCCCCTCTACCTCAGCACAGTGACAATATTCTTTAATATGTTTGTGCAATACCTTTTATATTTATATTGTATTTTTAATTAATTTTATGCCACTTGTATTCGTTTCACTGTTTTTATTTTGTATGTAAATAGAATATTATTTAATATGTTTGTGCAATGCCTTATTTATATTGTATTTTTCATTCATCACTTGTTTCTTTTTTCAGTTTTTATTTGGTGTGATATTTTTTACTTAAAAGAAATAAAATATTGAATACATACATGCAGTTTCTGTGTGAATGTATGAAAATTGATTGTGAAATTGACTGCGATGCAAGGGGTCACCAGCTAAAATCTTGCCTAGGGCACCAAATTGGTCAGGGCCGGCACTGACCAGGAGTAACAGACGCTGAATCAATACAGCAGGTGTATTCAGTGTATTTCAAGAGTTATTTGTAAGACAAGATAACTTTGACTGACTTTTTTATGTTAATGTTGCTCCTTCCACCACTTTGGTCGGAACTGGAATATCTGTTCGATAGCATTAAATGTTGTACATTCATGGTCCCTGGAGGATGAACCTTAACTAAACTTTTTGAGTTTTATGTTATTCCATTACTTTGGTTCATCAGCCTCAGCTACACTTTCTGTTTAATGCTTATACTGAAATGTTAGCCTGCAAAGCACTAAAACAAGATAATGCTAAACATCAGCAAATTAGCACTGTCATTGTGAGCATGTTAACGTGCTGATATTAGTATTTAGCCCAAAGCACCACTGTGCCTAAATCTAGTCTCAGAGAGTCACTGTCGGTAGGCTCTTTCTAGCACCTGACAACATGATCAACACAGTTTTTACTGTTTCTTTGAGTGAAGTCAATTGGAAGCACACACAAAAGAACAACAATGTGAGCTTAATGGAATGTGCCACTACAATCATTTAACAACTTGGAAACCATTAAATCATCAGTACTTTGTTATGCGACAAAGAGCAGGTATTAACAATATTAGTATGGGTATTAATTGTGTCAGAGAACAGTTTTGGCAACCAATGAATGGATGCATGATTGTGTACTGGGAGTTAATTGATGGTTTTGAGGTGGAGGTTATTGTTGCTCAGTTCTGAGCTAACCAAATTGGGTGTCAGAGAGCTGGGCATGTATCCAGATAGCCAGACAACAGGCCAATTGACTCCAACTACAGGTGAAGCTGGCTTGGGGTACCAAGCAAGGCTGGAAACCTCAAATGTGCCATTCATGAGCCACAAAGACCTCAGCATCACTCCGTTCACAGCACAGTGAGCCTGGCCATCTTCTTTTTGCACTCCTCACACCTCCTCCTCCTTGTAAAGCCCATCTGAGCAGGAGAAAAGGAAGGCAGGGGGAAGAGGGGAAGGACAGCACCATCACAAACAGAAAGCAAGTTGTTTACGATGAAAGCAGAAGGAGATGCAGAGGAGGAAGACTCTTTCTTTTTTTCCCAAGCCGCTCCTCTCTCGTCGTTCAACAAGTGAGAGATGTGTGTGGAGGCGCTTTCCTTCCCTGCCAGTGGTGCGGTGGCGTCCGGCTGCCGCTGTGATTGAGGCTGAATGGACGGCTGCAGACGGACAGGAAAGGGAGGGCCTCATGAAAAGGGCCAGGCGGATGGCCCTCGCACCTGCAGGAGAACAGAGTGCAGGCAGCCACGATGAATGTGTGTGTGTGTGTGTGAGTGTGTGAGAGAGAGAGAGAGAGAGAGAGAGAGAGAGAGAGAGAGAGAGAGAGAGAGAGAGGTCCGTGTGTTTGCGTGTGTGCGTGTGAGCTCAATTTGATTTCTAGTGCCTGTCTAACAATGAGAGGTACTAAACTGAGTAATGAAAGAAAGTAAGCCATGATCGTTTGGGATCTGGTTTCAGTGTCAAGAGTAAAAAAAGAACACCTGCAAGGAGCCACACACAGAAGTCAGAAAAGAGGAGAAAGAAAGAAGCTGGTGTCTACCAGTGTACCTCCCTCACTTTTTTTTTTATCCAGCACTTACAAGGGAAAGAAAAGTGAGCTTGATTTGGGGCTGCAGCCCAGCATATCCGCCTGCCAGCTTCCAGGCTCCTTTTGATGAGGGTAGACCAGGGCAGGAGCACCGGTGGCTTCAGGGCAGGGGGAAGACTAGTGTCTTTATGGTGGAAGGAGTACTATCCATCTGGGCAAGGCCTTCCAATGTGAGGTCTGCACCTGGGAGCTAAATGCCTCGTCTGTGTGGAGCCATTTCCTGTGGCTGACAGACAGGAAGATAACTCAGCCAAACTCCTGGCACAATTTATCCCCCAGTACAGCATGACAAATACACCCAAAGTGACACTACTGAAAAAAAAATGGTTGGGAATTCTTCTCTTTGTGTTTGTCAAAAGGACTGGAATAAACATATTTCTTGAAAATCATTTGATTTTCTTGTACTATCTTCCTTGTGTGGTTTCAGTTTATTGTTTGTATGAATGATTGTGAATGCACAAATCTGTAGTTTGACTAAGTCTTTTTGTTTCGTGTTTATTATAAATATCAACCTAATAATACTAGTATTGTTATAAATGCAGAAAATTAGTTCAAAAATGATTTAGAATCAGGTTTTAAATCTAAATATTTTTCCAGTTTACAGAAAATAAGGTTTATGGTAATGTCTGATAAGATTTTATGGCTCACCATTTCATTCTGGTGACTGGGGAAAATGAATCTTTTGATAATTCATCAGACTTACTTTAAATACAAAATCAAAACAAAGTAAAATAGTAAATTGAATATATCACATTTACACTGCAAATGGCTTTCGTAAAAATGTTACGGGATTTAACAATGTACCGAATTTGACGCGATACCATCGTGGGACCTATCATGTGGCTATTCTGCTAGTAAGGTTCATGGATTTAACAAGGGAAATCGGTATGAATGCACTCTAGAATCTCCCCATGTCATTGTATTGTTCTATTGAAACAGCAGAGGCCGCAATCATACTGCTCAAGAAGAGACTTGTTCTTATAAGACCTGGCATACTCCACCTCTGATTGGTTGACTATGTTGGTTTCGTTCTCAATGCTTGACTCAAACTGTTAGCTTACACAGGCACTCCGGTGATGTCTGTATTTGGTGGTGTTTGAACTGTAGTAACACTCATTCTCCTCACCTCATTCTCCGAAGCTGTTTTTCTCTGCAAGAGTGACTCTAGCTTGTTAGGTGGAGCAGGCAGGCCGGCTGTCCGCAGGGTGGGCTGCCGTGCTGCTGTACCACCACCCTGTCTGCTTCACCTAACAAGCCAAACCATACTGAAGCTGCAGTAGCCAGGTGGTGTGTTTACCAGTGGGGAAACTACTCTCACAATCCATTGCATCAGCTCTGCCGCTGGCTATTTGTTTTTCACGAGCCAGCTACGTGAAAAACACGATGCCATTAACACCTGACAACCACTGAATATACAGTTAGAAAATAATAACGCATCAGTTATGTTTACAGAGACTTTGGTGGCCCTGGTCGTCCACTACAGAGAGAGCAAGATCAGTGGGATCCACGTCAATTGCCTGTTCTTGGCTGTCCCCCGTGTCACTACATTAAAACTCGAACAGGCTGTTCATCAGCTGATCAAAAGTTTAAGACAATAAGCCCAAAAAAACTCAAAAACAGAACTAAAAGTGTCAAAAAAAGGACTCAGTAGTGAGTAGCCCCACCGTTCTTGTTGATCACTTCAAAAATTTGTTTAGGCATGCTTGATGCAAGTGTTTCCAGGAGGCTGGTGGGAACGTTGCTCCATGTGGTCTGGAACTGATGTCCGTTTTTGTAAACTTGGCCTAAGAGCTGTCAGTGCTTGTGTGTGGGTGTGGCTGCTCTCTTCTGTGCTCCTGTGTCCTCCAGGTGCTGCCCTCCCCCACTGGAGCAGGTGATTGTGCGTGGCTGTCTCCAGTTACTAATCAGGGCAAGATATAAGCTGGGGCCGGAGTTGTGGCTGGGGCCAGTGGGTCATCCAGCAGCATCCATGCTGTATGAGTTTTTTGAAGACGAGAGAAGCGTTGTTACACTGAATTGGTTTTTTTTTAATTGTGTTTTTCTGTTGTCTGAGTTAGTAGAAACTTGTTGTGTAGTGCCCCACAGTCCCTAGACCTCCCAGGGGACGTAACAACTTCCCTTGCCATCCATCCCCTAATGTTCTCAATGGGATTTAGATCAGGGGAACACGCAGGATGGTCCTCCTTCGTCAGGTGGGCGTTATGAACTGCAGCGTTGTCCAGTTGAAAGACCCAGCCATCACCGCACAGACGAGGGTCCTCAGTCAAGAGGGATGCCCGCTGCAACATCTCCACATAGCCAGCCGTCGTTTGACGCCCCTGCACAACTTGAAGCTCCATTGTTCCATTGAAGGAAGAAGCACCCCAGATCATGATGGAGCCTCCTCCACTGTGCCATGTAGAAAACATCTCCAGTGGGAGCTCCTTGTCATGCCAGTAACATTGGAAGCCATCAGGACCATCCAGGTTAAAGTTTTTTCTCGTCAGAGAATAAAACTTTCTTCCACCTTTCAATGTCCCATGTTTGGTGCTCCCTTGCAAAGTCCAAACGGGCAAGTTTGTGGCGTGGGAGGAGACGTGGTCTTTGAAGACGTTTTTTGTTCTTTAAGCCCTTCTCTCGCAGATGCTGTCTTATGGTTAATGGGCTGCAGTCAGCATCAGTAAGGGCCTTAATTTGGGTCGAGGATTGGCCTGTGTCATCACGGACAGCCCGTCGGATCCTCCGGCTTAGAGCAGGTGAAATTTTTTTGGGTCTACCACTTGACTTTTTTGTCCCATAACCCTCAGAATCTTTTAAGAAATTAAAAATGACGTACGTCCAACCTCGGCAGCGATGGCGCATTGCGAGAGGCCTTGCTTGTGCAGCTCAACAATCCTGCCACGTTCAAATACAGAAAGCCTTTTTGCCTTTGCCATCAGGAGGTCATGACAGTGTGAATATCTGACAGAAAATGACTCGAAAACCAGATTTTAGCGTGGATTTTGACTTATGGTCTTAAACTTTTGATCAGCTGATGAACAGCCTGTTTGAGTTTAAATGCAGTTTTCAATAAATTGCCTACTCTCTTGCTCCTGTTTCTTCTTTTTGCATTTTGATGCTCTACTTACAACCTGGTTACAATCCACCACCGCAAAATGCGAATACTTGTACTTTTCCCCCTGTCTTAAGATTTTGCTCAGGTGTGTATATCCTGGATTTTGTATGATTTGTCTGTGATTTTTCTGATTTGCTCTTTTTAAACAAAATTGCCTAAATAAATGTTGGCATTGTATGTTTCTGCAAAACATGGATATGTTGATTTATTATGTGTCTTTACATTACAGCTTTTAATGCAATGCTGTGACTGTGCTGTAGTCAGGGACTGGCTAAAAAGATTTGTCTTTGTTGCCACAAAAACTGTGCAATTTCCCAGTGGTTTCTAAAATTACCTAGCTTTGTCAGCTGAAACGGGAAGCAAACAGTGGTTTTGAAGTTGTCTTAAACAGTGGTCTCTTGCTACCACATATACATGTAATTTAAACATATTAGATATGTATTGTATGAAACAAATTTAACCAATCTGTGGTTTGCAGAAATGTACAATGCCAACATTTTATTCTGGTGACTTTGCTGCTCTTTAAATATTAATAAATATCAGATAAATCCACAAACTATCTTTTAATGAGAAAACATTTAATCCTTAATCCTTAGTTTTGACAACTAGAGCACCACCTACAAATTAAGTCAAGCTACAGACTGGCTGCTGCTGCTCTGGATGCAATCTTGACTGAATAAGTTCAGGAGTCTGATTGAGCTCTTTTGTGCGTCAGTTGGTGGTGTATTGATGTGTTTGTTGGGAGGACTTATCTTAATGTTAATGTCTGAAGAAGGGCCTTCAAATTGGTGTGATTACACAGATCACACGATTTCCATTCTTTAAAAAGATTGTGCTGATTGAATTAGGATCTTTGGTGAGCTGTTTTTTAAGTTGATTGTAAAGAAGCTGGAAAGAACCACCACGTTAAAAGCAAGATGGACAAAAAACACTTCGTAGATAAAGCATGTTTTTTGAAGAAGAGGACTTTTAATCTTTGGTCATGGTATTAGTGTAATAATGTACACCACACCATTCAGAGGTTTGCCGATGTAGAAATGAATTGATTTGGTTGATGAAAGGAATCTACTAGTGCAGTTGCCTCAACTTCTTCCATTATTTTCCATCTTGGTACACTTTACCAAGGCTGACTTAACATTTTCTGGTAATCTTGGTAAAATTTAACTAAATGCTATAAGTGGGCTACTGTGTTTACTATTTGATGGATATTTATAAAAATAAATGGACAACTTTTCGAGTTTCCCTGTTGTATTACTGTTGGGACCACTGTCACAAAAACCTCGTTAGCAACATGGCTACAGCTTCAGCCCGGCTACTGTCCAAAGGAAAAAACCACCGTACACCGTAAGACATTTCAAGTTGGTTTAACTTGGAAATGTAAGTTCCCCTACTGCCTTGAAAATGCAAGTTAACTCAACTTCAAGATTACCTTTGTTTCAACTCAGAAATTAAAGTTCATGAAGTTGATTTTTAATTCAATGTTCTAGTTGTCTCAACATTGTTTTTTAAGTTGTCAACTTGATTGAACTTTTAATCGCTTGTTTCAACTTAATACTGCAAGTTTAAACAAATAATTATTTTACATTATCAATGCAAGACTTACCTAGTCGAACACGTTTCTGCATTAATGTAACTCACAGTTTTAAGTAAAGAGGATTTAAATTCAAAATTTGTTTCAACTTACATATATAAGTCTTCTTGACTAATAATTGCAAGTTTGCTCGTTTTCTTAAACTTCACAATTAATTCTTGCAGTTCAGCTGTTTAAAAATATAACATTATTTTGAAAAACATACATGAGCTTAAACATTGGGTTTCGGTACTTCTAAAACATGCCTTCTCACCCAAATAGCTGTATAACAAATGACAACAGTTGACATCACTTTCCTGTTATTTGAGTATAACTCAGACACTAATATGGGAAGAGGGTGTGTAGTAGTCATAAGAAACGGTCTTGCTTTTAGATTGTACCTACAGTGGACAGCAATGCACTGCATTTATACAGCACAAGGAGGGGCATTTAGATAGATAGATAGATAGATAGATAGATAGATAGATAGATAGATAGATAGATAGAGTTATGAAAGTTGGTGCCTCAAAAAGGCTTTTACATGTTTGAACGACCAAACCTACAGTTCAGAACAGTATGGAATGTTTTTTCTTTTAAATTTTCCAATCCATACTTGACTGGTTTTGACCTGACCTGCGTTGTACAAACTGTACTGTTGGAAACATGAAGAATGTTTGTGTGAAGAATGATACAGTCCCGAATAACATCTTCATCCTGGTAGGTGCTTGAGATGTGCATTCATTTGTTTAAAGGCAATATTTGTGCAGTTTATTTCTAAGCCCATGGATTCTCGCTGAGCACTGGTCCAGTTTAATGTTCATGATGACCCTCTGAAGGAACTCAAAGGAGTACTTCATATTATGGGGGTAGTTGAGGTTCAGGCAGTAGATTGCTCCCAATAATATGGCAAAGCCTCTGGGCACATCTCTGAGCTCATGTAGGATGATCTTCTCCTTTACTACCACAGCCACATTAAGGATTTCCAAAGGAAATGCATCATGCAGAGGGCCTACTTGTGCAATCAACAGTCCAACCTACATTCCTTTCATTATCAAGTCGAGGGTTTCTCCATGAGCCTGAAGACATATGCATCTTAACTTACATCTACAAGTTTAAAACATCACTGACATTCTAATAAATAAAGGCTGTAAAATGTCTTCAAAATTAGTTCTAATTTACCAGTGCCAGTAGTACCAGTGCTAATATAAATTTGAAGACTGAACCTATCAATTTGATTATATATGTATGTATGTGTGTGTGTGTGTGTGTGTGTGTGTGTGAGTGTGAGTGTGAGTGTGAGAGAGAGAGAGAGTGTGAGAGAGAGAGAGAGAGAGAGAGAGAGAGAGAGAGAGAGAGAGAGAGAGAGAGAGAGAGTAGCTCTGATTATATGTAACCTCAACTTGCCGTTTAAATAATCAAGTTAACCTAAACATGATCAATAATTTTTAAAACCTATGAAAATCGTATTTGGGACATTTTACAATTTTGTTGGTTTTCAACCTCACCTCCATCTGAGTTAGGGATACAGTGTGAAAAAACGCCTGCAGGTGTTGACGATCTTCTCCGTGTCTCTAGGGCGCCGCTGTTCTTCTGCCTCCAGCACTGTCATTTGACGCCACTGGTGGTGGAAGAACAACAGATGCGCTTAGAGACAAGATCATCAACAACTGCAGGTGTTTTTCACACTATATCTAATTCAGATAGAGGTGAGGTTGAAGTTGAAGTTTCCCTTAAAAAAATTTGAGGGGCATAAAATTCTGATTATTGGATTTTACTTTAAGAGTTTTTAAGGTCTGAGGAAATCCTGTCAATGTCGGGGGGTATGGTGTTTGTAGGTTCAAAAATACAACAAAACAACAAAATACAGGATTTCTATGCTGTTCTCAGTTGACAAAGGCTTACCTGTCTCTCGCTAAACAATGCAGGCCATCTGTCCATGACTGCAGAGATGAGTGGATAGTCACCAACGATCTCTTGATCTCTTTGCTGTGAGAATGTTGCAATCATCAATTCATCCAGGAGCTATAAATCTGTATCTCTCTTCTGCACTTCTAGAAGCATGGTCTCGCAATCCTTCTCTGATTTAACAGCAGTTTGTCCCTCAGGTGGCTCTAGCAAGTAGTGGGTGGTAATTTTCCATGGATGGTAATTTCCCATCTTGAATCTCAAGCTGAAAACCCAGCAATATCACCCCTTACCTGACCCTGGCTCCCTGAGACAAGGGTGCTTTGCAACAAGAGCTTTGGCTACACTTTCATAGTGGTCTTTAGCTGGATAGGCAGTGATTTTGGATTTGATATCAGCTTGTCTGTCCAGTTCATTCTTCACACCCTTTGAGATGACCATCACAGTTCCATTCTTGGCAAAGGCATCATTTGCTACCTTCAGCTTAAACTCAACATCATGGAAGAAATCTAGAATAACAAAGAGATCAGGCCATTCTGTTGAATCACCACTACTCGGGGAGCCAAAGCTTACAGCATCTAATGTTGAGTCAGAAACTGGTTCAGAAAATGTGAGCACAACTTTCAGTGTGGCTCGTTAAAACACTTTGTATTACCACAAAAAATCTTTTGAAGTGAATCTAAATGTTGTAAATAAAAAGTCAAAAAAGCAGAGCTAGATGCATGAAATTGTACAATAAAAGAGATTCATATTCTGCAGTGGTCAAGTAGTCACTATCCTGTTATGTTGTCCAAAGGTTAAGGCTGTGTTTAGTTGGCATCTCCAAATAAAATGCCAACATCAGTTGTCTTGTGGCCAAAGTGTGCAGAACATTTTTGAAGTTGCCAGCATTGTGAACCACTTTTTTAAAGAAAGAATATTTTGCCTCAAATCATTTTGTCCAGAACTCAGTTAGTGGACCAAATTTCTTGATCAGCACAGGATAATGTTCAAGATAATGTTTAGGGTGTAATTAAGTACTAGGAAATATTTCTAAAAGCAACTGTCTGTGGTCAGAGATTTTGGCTTGTAGGTAGAACAGGGTTTCTGTTGTGAATCAGGGGCTGGATAACAACTCCACAATGTCTTTCAATTCAAGGACCACAGACCAAGTTTTCACTCTCTAGAATATGGTGGCCATCAACAGTGGAAGAAATCTCAGAAGCACCTCTAATCAGAGGCTCCTCAACCTTGCTGTAACCAAGGGCCGGATCTACTAAAGGTTTGCGTGTATTAAAACGTGTGCAAACTCCTTGCACACGCAAAAAATTGTACAAACGGATTTACTAACAGTGCGCAAAAAGGGTTGCGTCTGTCAAAGGTGCAAAATAGCGCGTCTGCATCCAGTTAGTACGTTTGCAGCAATGAATATGCAATATGGGGCGTTTACAACCAATTGTGCGTGTTCTGGGTGGAGAAAATGTAAATATATTAATTTAGCACACGCAATTTTTTGCAGACCTTTTATTATACGCCAATTTTTCTTTTGTTCTTCTTCTGATGTCTTGGTATCTCCTTTTCATTTCATCCACTGTTCGCCTGTTTTCTCCAACAGCATTAACTTTTTCACCGATTTTCTCCCACACGGCGTTCCTTTGCGCGACCGTCAGATTCCTTTGCTGCAGCTCATTGAAATGTTTATTTGCTTCCTCTACCAACACTTCTAATTCCAAAGGGTCGAATTTCACTTTGCGCTTTCGCTCTCTCAGACTCGCCATGCTGAAAACCATGAAACACGCTAAACCCTCATTTAAATAGGTGTGTCTTCAACACGTTAGCACCTGTTGTCATTTACGCAATCACTCTTAGTAAATCGCCCGCAACCCGCGGTTCAACCCCACATGTAAATTTCCAGATTGCGCACACAGATTAGTACAAGCAATTTGGGATCTTAGTAGATCCGGCCCCAAGTGTACAGTTTTGCACAATACAGCTAGATAAATTGATAATAATGGTGATCTAAGTCTTATGGATAAGTTGGCTATCATCTAACATATACCACACACTTCCACACAAGTCCCCAATGGATTACAAAGTTCAAACTTGTCAATGTACTGTATAAAGTAAGAGCTATACCTAAATCCTCAGTGAGGAGTTTGTTTTCTTTAAAGTATTCACCATCTTGAAACTGTTATGACCTTCTGGTTCATTGGATCTCTGTAATGTTTGAAGAATCTCACTTCTTTCCAACAACTTACTTAACAAATCTAAAATAAGCATATAAAAACTGTGCCCAATGGCCCCTCCCTTGAAAGAAATGGGTGGGTTCAAAGATTGTATTTATCAGACAATTTTGTTACAATAGAGGCATCAGCTGTATAGTTATTTTCCTCCAAAACGTTCTCTATAATTTCCTTGATATTTTGATAAGCAAATTCTCCAGTGTCAAATAACTCATCATTGCTTCCTGCACTGTTGAATTTGAAACACGTAAGTTGTTTGCATGCAGAGAAGTAAAAATGCCAACTGATGTTTAATGCCTTCTCGATTTTCAAGAGCAGGTTCAGCCTCAGGTACAGAATCATATGAAGCTAATGCCTCTATCAGAAACATAATCATCTTCTATTACTGCACTGTAAACCCGAATAAGTTACCAGAACTTAAAAAAATTGAGGCAATCGATTGCCTCAATTTTTTTAAGTTGATCAACTCAAAAGTCTAATTTTTCCAGAACATAAAAGTTTGGATTACATCTTACTTATACCTTTTGATAGCAGTTAAATTAAAAGTGCTCATTAAGTCAACTCAAATATTTGCAGTTACTATGACTTACAGTTTTCTGTTAAGGCAACTCAATTATTATCAGTTACTATGACTTAAAGTTTCCAGTTTTCAAACCACAGGAATAAGTTCGCAGAACTTAAAAAAATAAGTACACAACCACATAATTTTTATGTTACCAAAACTCAATGTTTATTAGTATGTGCTGACATTGTTTTTAAGTACACAGTAGTCAAATATGTTGAGTAAGTATACTTAAAAACCATGTGACTCAAAACTTAAATTTTTTGAGGCAATTGATTGCCTCAATTACATTGAGTATAGCTAATTTAATACATCTAAAAGTCATAAATATCTGCTACTGAACAGTATTTTCTTGCCTGCTCCCTTTTAGCACACTGCAATTTTGAAATTAAATAGAAAAATAAATAATAAACATTTATAAATTAAAATAAATGAAACAAAAAATATTTAGTCAGGAAAATAATCAGAGTAATCAAAAATAATGATAAATAATAATACCTAATAAATCTTTCGTTACAGCTATATATAAATAAAAGAAACTGCAGTGTGCTTTTGGCTTCCTGGCTAATACCTGAGTAAGGCAACAGGGCAGCAATTTGGATGAATTTACAGTAATGCTATAGACTGTTTAAGAACATTTTCACTTAAAACTCTGAAATGTAATTGTTTTTACATTAACCAGTAACAAATGTACAGTGAAATTTGGGTCATCTTGCACAGCCCACAATGGTTGAGAAATATCATTACGAAAAACATTAAACCATACAAAACATTAGTGTTACTTTTGCATTATATTAATGAGAACAAAGGCACATTGTGTAGTTTGGGCCTGTTGGCTGAACACCTGCAGAGTACAGTACCCTTTTGAGGCAGTATTTAGACAAAAGGAGAGAACTTTGAACTGCTACTCAACTACTTTGAAATGCTTTACTCTGCATCCTTCTTTCAGATGAGTTTCTACATCAACTCATTCTTGAGGGTCTGCAACCTGGGTGACAGTTTACCACTTTCTAGACCAAGTAAAATCTTCTGAGTGAATTCAAAAGTGTTGGTCAGTGCTTTGGGATAGCTGAGGTGTAGTGCATAGATAAGTCCAAACATTACCAGGAAGGCATCGCCAAATCTGGGGAGACTGACCACGGCATCACTTTCAATGACAACAGAGATTTTTACAGGCTGGTAGTGAACTGGACTTGTGTCATGGTCACTGATGACAGTAAGGAGGGTCATTGCAACACCATAAAGCTCTGGCTCATCAGACTCGTCCTGAATGAATGAAAAAGAGATACTAATCACAATCTAACCCATGGGATAGAACAGACAACATATAATTTATCTTTATTTTACAAAATCCCGTTGAGATCCAACACCTCCTTTACAAGGGAGACCTAGGTCTCATTGTAAGAGGTGAAAAACAGAAGATCAATGTTCTGCACACATGAATCAGCCAATTTACCCGAGAATCAAAGTGGTGTGAGATAGACTGAAACTAAGCTAGAGGACATATACAGGAAAATGTTTTACTGAACATCTTATCACTTTGAACACAACACCAATTCAGTTCCTTTGTAGTGAGGAGAAATAAAACAGACCATACATGGAAACTGTATGGGTTGACTAAACAAAGGTAAATCCTAAAACTTATTTAGTATTTTGATGAACTGTTTACATAATACACAGTAGTATCTGTTAGTTACTTAAGGAGACTCACTGTGCAGGTTCTGAAAACTCCAGAGACGTCCTCGCGCAGATACACAGGAAGGGCGTGGAGAACGGTAGTGCGCTTGGTGTGGATGTCATGCATTTCCTATTTCCAGATAAAAACAGAATTGTATATAGTGAAGAGTTTACTGAACAAAGCTGATTTTAAACAGTCAAATCAGAACCCATGTCCACAAATAACCTGTTCACATCTTTAATGCAATCAGACAAATAGCAATCACAACTAATTGCAAAATTCAAAAAGCTCATTTGAATTACTGAACCTGTCCAATGTTCCACTGGTTCAACCATTGAAATGTGTAATGATCTATTTACCTGTTCATAATGGTTTTTTAAAATTTCAGCCAGGGCATCTGCTGTCTTCCCAGTTTTTGATGCCTTCTGTCTGAATAAGGTCATCAGTCGAGGAAGATGGCGGTCAAGCTCAGCATAGAATGTGTTGGGCAGGTTCTGATTCGTAATCTGCTGGAACTCTGCATACAACTACATTGAAATAACAGCAGGAAGACAATACAGCAACAACAATTAAATAGCTCAATTTGAAGAATCTCACACACATTTATAAAGCAGCAAATAGCTGCCAAATAAGTAAGAGTTACAATTTTCACTTTAAAGAGAGAGCTCATCCATATTACCTCAGACTCTATTTTGAGAGCAGGCCAGAGATCCATGAGCTCGTTCACTGGTGGGCAGGACATCACTATGGTCTGTCGGCGCAGAGGAAATGTGGTCTCCATCATCTTTCTAATGATCATGTTGGAAACAAAACAGAACTCCTTATAGTTACAACTTGATATATCAATAAGTGAATTACTATTAGCTTACCAAAACATGGTCATGGACTACAGCTAACACTTTAAAATGACAACATGTTTTCCTCAAAACTATTTGTTTTTATAGCGTCTATAGATGGAAAATAGCTTAAGTAAACTTGGTTTAGTAGTTGGTTAGTTAATTAGTTTTTAGAGAGAGGGTTGGTAGAAGAATTCACATACAAAATGGATTACCTGGTATCTTTATCACATCCCCAGTTGTCTTCCTTTACTCTGTCGTAACTTCTTGAAACTGGAACAGAGAGATGCAAAGGCACAAACTGATGAACAATTAAAAAGCATCCAAACAGTGTCAAATTATAAATACTTCCATTTATAATTTTTTCAATGTTAATGATCAATCCCCAAAGTGTGAATGCATCGCCAGTCAAGCTACTAATGCCATCAAGCAAATTTAAATTTACTGTAAAGAAATGCAGCAGTACTTGAACTTAAACTGCATGGTTAAATCAACAATAACGCTATTTCTAGTGTGTGTGTGACTGCGGGCACAGCGGGGTTGGTTGCACCATGAGACATGAGAGGGGGGTTCAATTAAATTTTATAAAGATTAAAACACTTTGTTTTATGCTTTAGTCGACTGCCTATACCCCCTATGCCAAGAGCCGGCCCTGCCACCTCCTCTAGGACAAGTATCCAACATTTTAAACTGCCTCATTACAACAGGCAACACACAACTGAACACCTGCTAGGCCTGCTAGCACAATGTTTCCTTCTGGAAGCGTGGCAAAGCACATAAAAAACACAGACCCGCCATTTCTGCTATTTTTTTTGACACGCACCCAAAATACAACTAAATGTTAGTATATTAACAATATATGAACATTCAATACTTACAGTAAGTCCAGTGAGGCTGACTGTTGAGGTCCAACTTTCTGCAGTCCTCCGTGCTGCCTCTCTTCGGTGCTGCTTCCCGCTGCTCGCGCTCAAACTTTTCTTCTTCTGTGTGTTCCCCCCTTCCCCCCCCCCCAAAGAGCGGTAATCAACGAGTGTATTGTGCGCATTAGCGCCACCTTCTGCTTTGGAGGGGGAACCAGAGATTAACCCGGAATAAAAATAAAAATTTAGCTGCTCAACACTTAATGGAATATATATATATATATATATATATATATATATATATATATATATATATATATAAATATTCAAATTAATAAATGTTGTCTTCCACTAATGTATTAAGTATTTAGACCTAATGCAGTTAAGACCATTTGCCCCAATCAAATTGTTGCTGGTGTTGTTTTATTATGATTGCAATTTATTTGTTATGATCGATTTTACTTATTTGGTGAAGCACTTTGACATTTTATTGTATTTTAGCATGTGCAAGGCCTATTATTAAATTCCACCTATTTAAAATAATAGAAATAAGAAGACTTTACCATTCTTATATGTAGGCCTACTTAATTCTATTAAGTTGTACTTAAGATGTGTTTTTAAGTTATGCTTACTTAATAAAGAAATAGTTCAATTTAATCAAACATTATTAGTATAAATTACTCAAAAAGAAAGCACATGTTACACAAACTTGACATAATTAAGTTAGTAGAACTTTTTTTAAACTTTGAGTATACAGTACTTAATCTATTTAATTAATTTGAACGTTCGGGTTTACAGTGTGCATTTGTAAGCGTATAGTGTACAAAAAGCTCTGGTCTTAAACTATTTAGGGTTGAAAACATGTAGATAGCAACTTCTATGAGCAGTAAATGTTGATAGTACATTAGACTTGATTTAACTGTTTCCCTTTTCCTCAAATGAGTCTTCAGATTAGCAAAATATTTGTTAATGTTACTAGACTCAGAATGTACACAAATCACAGCGTAACTTGGTCACAATTTGATGTCCTTCTTTTGAAAGTTCTTTCAAAATGTTTTTGAGTTCAGCTTGGATTTTAAATGTGTTCAGACAGTCTTCATAAATACAATGGACAAGGCCTGAACACATCCGATGATGTTGATGACGCTCTGTAATGCTGTATTATTCTTCTTTGCCCATTGGGGGAGAATGCACAAAACTTACATTTCCACTTCATGAACTGGACATGCTTGTTGTTGACATCTGTAAACAGAAAAAACAAAAATTAATTGTATGTTTAGTTAAAATGCAATGTGTTACAAAAAATGAAACCCAAATATTTATATAATTATTTCCCCAAACACTTTAATTATGAATCTTTCAAATTGTGACAAAACACATAAAACAAAACAAACAGTGATAAAGTGATTTAGAAGTAAAAAAAAAAAATCCCTAGTTCCAGCCTCCACGTTCTGAGGATTTGCTGCATTTTATTGTCTGACTTGACAGTAAAAATTAGTTTTTCTTACTGGCAGCCCTGATAGGAATACTCCTGGAAATCAGTTGCAGAGGAGAGCCGAGTGTCATATCCTATAACCTCTTCAATACGAGCGCCCCCTAATCAGGGGCCAGCATGAGATGCGTCGAGTACAAACGCTCAATGCTCCATGCAGGAAGCACAGATCCTATAAGTTAGATAAGCAGTATGTACCGACGACCTGTAACGTTACTGGCTCACACCGACAGAGAAGCTAATGTTAGCATTGGGCTAATATGAGCTACAAAAGTAGCTAAGTTGGCTACGTTACATATTTCATGAAAATAACAAATCCCCCCGAAGCAAAACAAATAATTACCTGTCCAACAGAAAGACAGCAACCTCTGCATCACTTCTTAGGCCCTTCAGCTCCCTCAGTTGTCTCCACCATTCAAAAGCTGAACCGATGTTGACTCTGGTTTTCCCTCTGGCTTTATCCAAAGCCTTCTTCGTTGCAGCCTTTCCTGCCTCTGGCTTTCTTTTCTTAGCCCGTTTAGCGGGGCGAGCTGTTACAAGTAACGCTGGAAGTGTTACGTTTGGCTGCATTTTCTCTGCCATTGTTCTCCCCTGTTAACTCGGTATGGAGTGAGCTGAATATTTCCGGAAACAGTGATGAGTGCACGCAGGGAGGAGGGAGGGACAGAGGGGGGCGCGAGCAGGACGAGACATGAAGGCATCTGATTGGTTCTTTCCACTCGGACCGAATGGCAGGGATTGGTCAGAGTTTTTACAGGCCTGCAGCTGCCACAGAGGTCTGATTTTTTTTGTTCCTTTTTCTGAACACATTATGTATTGACTACTCTCAGGATGGAAGGACCATTTCACCCAGTATAACAAAAAGTGTTGAACAGGATGAACAGGACAGGATTGAACAGGATTACCAGGATTACCAACTATAGCTTTAAAGGTTAAAATATTCAGTTTTGGTTTTGTTTTGTTCTAAGTGGTGTTGCTGTTAATTCTGGAGACTGTAGATAGTGATGTTAAATTGTATTACATTATAAACTGGACAAAATACAATATAGTCCAATTCAACAGCGCCAAAAACAAGTATAAAATCTAAAACATCCAACCTGCCGATTTCTAAAATAAAGAATATATTAATTTATTGTTTACTTGTTTGTAATAACTGCTATGTAGAATATTTACTGCCAGAACCTATCCTTCCTATCTCCTTGATGTAAAGTATGTTAAGTCTCAACATTAAAATAAATAACTATAAATACTATTGTACTACTCAATTGTTCAAATTAAAGTGGCAAAACTAAACTAACTGGTAGTCTCATCCTTAACGTAACAATAATTCAACTGTTTTCTGATGCTTAGCTAATCAGGCTCAATCATTTTACCTACAATTGATGCTCGTGTTCAGTTAATTCAACAATTTGCAAGCTCCGTTTGCCTATGTAATACAGTGAGCTGACTGTGGAAGTCAGCGGTCAAAGATGCCGCTTCTTGTTTAACAGGTGTTTGTAAAACTCCTTGTACTGTCTCTACTGGTCAATATAAAATACGAAGAGTGAGCAAAGCATGGGCAGTAACTCAGCCGTTCAAATGTGATTCCACAGCCAGAGTAACGCTGGCGACAAAGCTACAAAATGGCCGGCTTGGCCAGCTACTTTGTCACCGGTAACTTTAGTCTGAACACAGCATAACGCTGCTTTCAGCCTCGATTGTGCAGTTACTGTTAGTGGACACTAGCAAACTATCTAAATAGCTAGCTAATTCGTGGTCGGTTGGGAGTTGGGGTTGAATGAAAAACTTCAGTGGCCATTAAATAAAAAAATGAATATTGCAGTCACATTTAAAAACTAAACCAATTGATTTTACTTTTACATTTGACTGATGAAATTTATCCACTATGACTCTAAGAACAAGTTCATTGGCATAATGTTATTAGAGGGGGGAAAGTGTCTAAACTCACCTCCTGCTGCTGTAGCTCAGTGGGAAAAAGTCTGCAACAGTTATCACTCTTCGATCTCCTCATTGCAGACAACGTTGAGTTGCTCCACCTCAATTCATAGGCCCTTGTCAGGTGCATAGAGTCCCTCCGCTGGTGACAGTAGTCTGTTCTTGTTTACCACAAAGTGTCTATATTTTAGTTGGAATTTGAATATATAATTTATCTGCAGTGTATACCTAGTAAATTATGTCCATGCTTCAATTTTGCCATGGTTTAAAGAAGATAGTTTCTCTCAAACTCAAAAGTCCCGCCCTCTTCTTGTTTTTTTTTTTCAACTGATAACTTACAAACCCAAGTTCAATCAACATGTACAGCCCTGAAAATAGTGTCAAATAATCAACACAATGAATTACTGTAAGTTTAACTTTCAAAATCCAAAACTTGTCAGAGATCTTTGAGTTGAAGAGAAGAAGTAAGTGGACGTGTTGATGAAGGTTCTCAGTCATCCAGGTCATGGTAATTCTAAGTGCTGTATCTTAGGCAACTGGACTTTTTTCAGTTTCTTGAAGACGTTTCACCTCTCATCAAAGAGGCTTCTTCAGTTCTAACTAACTGGAGGGGAGTTGCAGGCTTTTAAACTCTGTGTGAGAGTGTCCTTACAGAGTCGTTAAGGACACATGTGAGCTCTCAGTTTCAGAGTCGTTAGGGCCACTTGTGGGTCATTGACCCAACCGGCCTTCATGTGGGTTTCTAGGGCTAGGTGAGCCCAGGTGTGAATGGTTGTTAAGCTGTCTGGGGAGGGAACTCAGTACTGCATTGTAGGTAGGTAATAAGTAATGTTGTAGGCCACCTCCTCTGTTCAAAGACGGTAATTCCAGTTTGACATAGATGGATTCATTTACTCTTTCAAACCATCTGTCTTCTCTGGCTAAGATGATTACATTGTTGTCCTCAGAGGAATGATTTTGGGGTGACAAAACAACCTCTCCATAAACAAATGGCACAACACTGGAGGGCCAATTCCTCAGGTCAAGACTCCACTGTCCACTTATGTCTGAAGGAAAATAAATCATTCCTTTGAGCCATTACACTGCACAATCAGTATTTACTTCATAACGATAAGTGTCATGACCACAGCCAGTTCTTCATAGTTATCCTGTTTTTCCCTCATGCTTTATCCTGTCCTTTCAGATCTCACCTCACCTGCAATCAGCTCATTCCCTGCCAGGTCTCCTCACCTGCAGCTCATTATGGCTGTGCAACATGGCAGACTCACTGAAAAAGGACCCACTCCCTCTGTAGATATAAAAGGCTCACTCTTAGGTAACAAAAAATACAACTATTCTTAGTGTCAGGTGATGATACACTAATGCAAACATAATTATGAATATTATATTGAATTCCGCCCCTAATCCTACTCACTAGACCTTTAGTTAGGACACAATCAAATCAAATCAAATCAAATCAATTTTATTTATATAGCCCAAAATCACAATCACATTGCCTCAATGGGCTTTACAATCTGTACAGTGAACGACATCCTCTGTCCTTAGACCCTCGATTCGAGTGAGGAAAAACTTGCCATGTTGGGGAAAAAAAACCTTTTAACAGGGAGAAAAAAAGGATGGAAGAAACCTCAAGAAGAGCCACAGAGGAGGGATCCCTCTCCCAGGATGGACAGACATGCAATAGATGTTGCACGTACAGAAAAGAACAACAAAATTACAGTTTACAAGTTGCATTGACAGAATATCTGATACAAATGATAATATATGTAAAGTGTGTGAATCCCAGAGATGACTGAGCAGGACGAGGCATCGCCAAGTGGTGCCCGAGCCACACGACCTCCTGTCGACCATGGTGACCTGAAAGAGGGCAGGCCACACAGGATATTTAGCAGTAAAACAGAGAAGATCAGAGTGAAGAGGCATCAAATTTGACAAAAGTACAGATATAAGGAGATAGTAAAGCAGAGGAGAGCAATGATCCAGCGGAGCCCAGGGTATGACGATCCATAGGCATCAATATGTGAGGCAGCAGGAGCCAGGAAAGGTGGATGGTCCCAGGGGCCCGTGGTCCATCAGAAGGGAGCCTTAATGAAAAGAGAGGAGGAGGAGGAGGAGGAGGAAGCTATAGAGAGTGAGAGAGCAACACAGCTTGCAGCTTGTGGGGACAGAAAACCAAAAGAAAATGTTAGAGAAATGCGATGTTAATCAGTATTAAAACTGCAAGCAGTGATGAACGGGCCCTCGACCCACGTACATCGGGCCATGGCGCTGTCGGAGGCCTCGCGCCCAGATGTGTGCTCGCCTGTTGCCTGTGGAAATTTCCTACCTAAATGGGATATGTGTCACACAAAATACAACAGTGACATCTTCAGTGACTTCCTGTGTCCAGTGGGTGGCGCTATGGATATGACGCAGTATTGATGCATAGAAGGATAGAGGGTAAAACCCTCTACATATGTGAGCAATTTGGTGTAGATGGGAACTTGTATGTTGAAGTTGTAAGGACTTCCTGCTTATGGTGAGGGATCGAAATTGACCACCCCCCGCCACGCCCATCAGGTATAACGGAGGCGAAAGCTTTTGACAACACATCATCCTCAAGGTCTGAGGACGATACTTAGTGACTGTGAAGTCTGTTGTGTTAAATCTGTACGACAAGTTAAATAAAGTACGAGACATAGAATTGGGTGAAAATGGCAGCGAAATCTCAACTTTGAACCAAAATGGCAGACTTCTCGTTGGACTGAGGGTATGGGTCCAAGAGGCTTTTTTGTGCATCTAGTCATGATACTTATGCATACCGAATTTCGTTCATTTATGTGCATGTAGGAGGCAGGGCTTCAAGTTTGACAAAATGGCCTTTGTGAATCAAAATGGCTGACTTCCTGTTGGACTGAGGGTTTTGGTGCCTGGAGGTATTTTGTGTGTCTGGTCATGATAAATATGCATACCGAATTTCGTTCATGTACGTGCATGTAGGAGGCAGGGCTTCAAGGTAGAAATATTCCAGGGGGCACTATAGAGCCATCTTTTCACTTAACACAGTATTGATGCAGAGGCGTATTCAGGGCAAACCCCTCTACATGTGTGACCAATTTGGTGAAGATGGGAAATTGTATGTTGAAGTTATAAGGACTTCCTGCTTATGGTGAGGGATTGCAATTGACCGCACTGTTATGCCCAATAGGTACAACAGAGGCGAAAGCTTTTGACAACTTTTCATCTTCAAGGTCTGAAGATGATACTTGGCTATAAAACTGTAGGACAACTTAAATAAAGTACGAGGCATAGAATTGGGTGAAAATGGCAGCAAAATTTCTGTTTGAACTAAAATCGCCACATTCCTGTAGGACTGAGGGTATGGGTCCAAGAGGGCTTTTTGTGTGTCTGGTCAAGATACATATGCGTACCGAATTTTGCTTATGTGTGTGCATGTAGGAGGCGGGGCTTAAAGTTTGAAATATTCCAGGGGGCGCTATGGAGCCATTTTTTAACTTAAAAGGCCCAGACCCATTTCAGATATCAATGGGTGTGACTCGTGATGCATGTGCAAAATTTGGCGTCCGTAGGTGTTTGTCTGTACATACAAACTGAGAAAAGACATTAGGGGGCGCTACTGAGCTGTCGTGCCGTGCCTGAGGCCAGTTATGGTGTCGAATTAACGTAGTCATGGGTTAGAAGCTACGTGGCAAATTCGGTGAGTCTGCGACCATCCTAAAGGCCTGAAAACAGTATCGGAAAAATGAAATTTGCCGCACGCCATTCAAGATGGCTGACTTCCTGTTGTGGCAGAAATTCCGACAAAATTATTCCCTGACTAAATCAATGGCTGTGTCCAAATTCGGGGGCTGCATCCTTCAAGGACGCGGCCTTTGCGGCCCACGAAGGCCAGGTCCTTCGGAGAGACCTTGAAGGCCGCGTCCACCGTTGTTAAATGGGACGGTCTAGCCTTCGGAGCATTTCCTGGTTGCGTCACCAGGTGTTCATGCATTAAAGTCTGTTTTGGTTCAAATCTATCAAACGTGTACATTTATTTGTGTGTGTACGATGTGTCAAATCTAAATTGAATTATCAACATTACAAAATAAACATTAACCCATTGGTGAATAACAACTATATTTACCATAGCAGTACCAGCGTCACGTATTTTAACTGAAAGTTGAAATTTGGAGGTTTTATAGTCCCTTGAAGTTTAACATATCTGGCGTTGGATGTTCAAAACTAAAAACCGAGCATAAACCCATTACTTAAATTTGAATGTCATGTCTGACATCGCACTGTCAGTGCTCGGGCCCTAATTAAAACTGCAAGCAGTGATGAACAGGCCCTCGACCCACGTATGTCGGGCTGTGGCGCTGTCGGAGGGCGTGCGCCCAGATGTGTGTTCGCTCATTGCCTGTCGAAAGGTTCCTACCTAAGTGGGATACGTGTCACACAAAACGCAACAGTGACATCTTCAGTGACTTCCTGTGGCCAGTGGGTGGCACTATGGATATGAAACAGTATTGATGTATAGACATATTCAGGGCAAACCCCTCTACATGTGTGAGCAATTTGGGAAATTGTATGTTGAAGTTATAAGGACTTCCTGCTTTTTGGCGAGGGATCGAAATTGACCGCACAGCCATGCCCACCAGGTACAACAGAGGCGAAAGCTTTTGATAACTTTTCATCTTCAAGGTCTGAGGATGATCCTGAGTGAATGTGAAGACCCATACCCTCAGTCCTACAGTAATTTGGTGATTTTAGTTCAAAGCAGAAATTTCGCTGCCATTTTCATCCATTTTTATGCCTCATATTTTATCTAACTTGTCCTACAGGTTTAACACCACAGACTTCACAGTCACTAAGTATCATCAGTTGTCAAAAGCTTTCGCCTACGTTGTACCTGTTGGGCGTGGCCGTTAATTTCGATGCTTGGCCATTGTGAGAGCCATGTCAATGTATGGTGTGTGTTGGACACAAACTGTCGACTAGGTGGCTATGTTGTGCTGTGGGTCACATGCACCTATTTAGGTAGGAACCTTTCCATGGCAGCACACACTGGACACAGGAAGTCAGCCTCATATCAATCAATCAGACGTCATTTATATAGCACATTTAATACAAATACAATGTAGCACAAAGAGCTTCAAACAATAAAAGCAAGCAAAACGAAGCAGAAGTGAAACCAAAAGACACACACACACACACACACTTTCTCTCACACATAACACATACATACATTTCTGACAGAAGCTTACTAAGGCGCTACCTTTTCTTCAGCTATGTGCTGTGACGACAAACATCATCCAATTTACATGACATTCACAGGTTGTTTTCTCCTAATCATACACTGCAACATGACATATAATTGATGGGTGAGCTGTAGGGCCACATAGTGGACACAGGCAAACTTGCCCTCCGACGGTGCCACGGCCCGACGTACGTGGGGCGAGGGCCCGTTCATCACTGCCTGCAGTTTTAATTTTGATTCTAATCGCATCACTTTTATTGCAAAAGAAATCTAAGAAATAATAAGTGTGCACAGCTCACAGACTGTGGTTTTTGAGTAAGTTTAGCCACGGTGTCAAAGAGAAATCTAGGGTTGTGTTTATTATTGTTTATTAGGCCGGAGAAATATGCAGTTCTAGCACCATTAAGAGCATGCTTACAATTAAGTACACTATCACGGCATGCAAGATAAAAAATGTCCAATTTAGATTTTCGCCATGCACAATCCATTTTCCTGTAGGCCTGCTTGAGATCTCAGGTTTCATCAGTAAACCAGGTAGTAGATTTCTTTGGTCGTCTTGTCTTGGTAGAGATCGGTGCCACAGAATCGAGGAGAGAAACAGGTACTGAGTTAACTTCATCAGTGAATTTTGCCACAGGTTCTGTCACAGTTGCGTGTCACTATGACAGTGTCACTAAGATTGCCGGGCTGATATGACGAGAAGTAAAAACATTTGTGTGCAAGGACAGGCTAATGATGCTTCAAATGTAATTAGAAAGTGGTCTGACCTGGAAGACATTCAGGGCTGATACATCTAACCCATGGGAAAGGATCAAGTCCAGAGTGTTACCACTGGAATGAGTAGGTTCATGAACAAGCTGAATGAAGCCAGAAATATCATGAAGTGCCAGAAAAGCTTTACTTAGAGGGTCCGAAGGCTTATTTAAGTGGATATTGAAATCCCCAATAATTAGGATCTTAGCTGAACGAGTCAAATGATTTGCAAGAAATTCACTGAATTCTTCTCGGAATTGGGACTAAGGCCCTGGAGGTCTGTAGATTACCACCAGGTGAAAGCCTGTTCTCTGGACAAGGTAATTACTACTTGATGAAGATGGTTTTAAAACCAGAGCCTCAAATGAAGTAAATTTAATATCCTGGTTGGAGGTTAAATGTGGTCAATTATAGTCAGGAGGGGAGGCTTCATTTAATGGCAGAAAAGTATTAGGTTTCAGCCATGTTTCACATAAGCCAATCATGTTCAGCTCAGTAATCAAATCATTAATCAGTAAGGCTTTGGTGGACGGTGATCTAATATTAATGAAGCCAAATTTGAGGGTTTTAAGCTCATTGGAGCGGCAGTTTCCAGTGACAGGCTGTTCAGTGGAGTTCATGGTAGATAATTTATGAATTGGAACAAGGTACCTTTTAGTAATAGTATGTTTTGGCTGCCTGTGCAGGTAGGGATGACGGGATGCAGCAGTGATTAGCTTTGGTATTTTATATGTTAGACTGTGTAAGGTTAGCTGAGACGTTTCCCTACTGTCAAAGATGGAGATCAAAATTAGATTATTGTGATTTACACATTTAGAGGATGATTCAAAGAGAAAGTGGCGAGGGAAGGTGACAGTCTCAATGTTATAAACTAAGCTATCAATCTGGTATTATACTGCACTATATCCATGACTAGCCATATTAACTAGGCTAGTAGACTCCATACCAGCACTAACTGTATCACTAGCAGGCTCTCTAGTCACCTGCGACCTGCCGAGTGCTACATCTCTAGTGTCAAACCTGCTTCAAACACTGTCTATATTGCTAGATAAAACAGCAGCGCCGACTCCAGTAGGATGAAGGCCGTCTGCTCTCAGCAGGTGGGGGTGACTCCAGAAAGAGAACCTGTATCCCTGCGCCCTACAGCCAGCCAGCGCTTCATAGCTGTAAGCCTACTGTACATCTCATTATTACTTTGCTGGGCCATGGCCGAGCGGGGACAAACTCCACAGCAGATTATACAATTCAGATTGAAAGTACATAAAAATCTGTAGGTAAAAACAAGACTCATGAAAATTGTGATGCTGTGATCTCAAGAACGAACAGAAATGATACAGATCTCTTGTATTATTTGTATGTTTTTGACAAAAACAGGTCAGACTGTAAGACTTAAAAATTGTACCAAATGCTTTCTTTTTCCATTTAAAAACTGATTTGTTGAAATAATTACAACAATACCCCGCAAAATCCTGTTTGGATAAATGACAATAATAATATTGTTAATAGTTATTGTAATAACAATAACAATATTTCTGATATTTTTTTATATTGATATAAGGTTTTTGACAGATTTGCTAACCAGAATGTTTAACGAGGCGGTGCACCTGCTATTGGCTTTACATCCCAAACTGTCTTCGGTTTACAATGAGCAGAAAGAGTCTAATGAGAAATTAACAGTTGCCAATGACTGATTTCACCATGTGTCCCTGCGGGCAAACAGGTGCAACAGCAACAATGGAAATATAACAGAGCAGGACTTTTGAGAGGGAAAAGGCTGCTCTGCATCAAAGCAGGGGTGGTGGACACACTTGTCTATTGGCCCTAACTCCTGCTCTGTGAGGCCTGGCCAAAGACATGAGAAGATTACAAGCTGTTAATAAGGTGGAACCAATCGGCTGAAGGTCTGCTTTTGTCCTTCCCAGTAGGCTTTGTGAGCACCAGCCACCAGCCTGGGATAGTCACCATTTGGTGCTGATCATAGTGTGGCAGGGATAATGAAGGTGGGAGGGGTGTAAGGTTTAAGCCCTTGGGCCATTTGTGAAAGGAAACCTAAATGCTTCACACTCAATAGCTGCACACGCTCAGTTTAAATACAGATGGGCGCTGATAGCTGTTTCCTGCTACATTGAATTGTGTTGTTACACTCAGATGAAAAGCCTTAAAATTCTTTGACATTTAAAAATATTCTTGAAGTTTTACATTGATTTGTTTGCAAAAATCCTAAAATTATCCAAAGTACTCTAATCTTTTGTTGCAGTCATTTACAATGACCTCTAACAAGCCAGAGCAAAGTCAAACACAGAGCGCCTTCTTCTTCTCAAGGCCAGTAGCACCACAGGTAAAGTCTAAATGTTGAGGGGGCGGGTTGGGATGTTTCTTTTTGGGTTTTATTAGCGGTACAAGACCAAGGGTGAGTTTTCAGGGGTTATTCCCATCTGTATAGAAGGCGGTGCAGCGAGACTAAAGTCACCATTAGACCAAGTGACAAGTGACAGACCAAGTGAATTCTGATAGCAGTATGATGGATGAGGATACATGTCCCCAAAATGACACTTCTGAATGAAGCATTTTAGCGAGGGAAAGGGAAGCAGACACTGAATGTGTATCCAAATATGAAGACGACAACAAAAAATGGTTGCAAGATGGAAATTTGTTTGCTTTTGTGATACATTTGCAGAACATTGTATAAAATTGGATAGTCTATTACTGTTTTCTTAATTTGTGCTGTTACCAGAAAAAAAGATTGAAATCGCTGAAAAGAAGTCATATGGAAGAAATATGAGCAGTCAGGCAATCAGAATATAAAGATTACACACAAACCTCTCAGTTATACAAACATATTGGGAAGAGAAAATGAAGGTGAATTGTAGGAATAGAACTTCCATCACATTTTAACTTTGTCCGACTATATTTGTAGCATATTACTTACGTGGCAGTTCATGAAATTGTTATAAAATATAATCCAAAGGAATCGTGTACATGTTCATTAATTTTTCAATTTTCATGCCTGCCACATGTTGATTGAATGAAACACTACATTTATGAATCGCGCGTAAAGTTCAGGACTGCCACATCAAATCTGTGATTAGGTTTTGGCAACAAAGGCACTTTTAAGGTTAGGAAAACATAGATTTATATCGGGAAGCAGTCATGAAATGTAATCTGTTGTTACTGTACTTTGGTTAAGGTTGGGACAGTTTTTATTATGTAAATAGAAAATCAATGCTTGAAAAATACTGACAAAATTTCCTCTTTAAAGGTCTTATTTGTAAGAAAAGTTGATTTTTGAGTCTTATTCCCAACTTGTCGAATAATGATGCTCTGGGTTTCCCAACTCATCAAAAACTGGCGGGTTGGCTTCCATCCCAAAGCGTCACTTTTTGACAAGTGCAGAACATTTAGTAAACGTTCTGCCACGACACCCCTAAATGAATGCAGCCTCATTTGCATAATGAGGTTGAGGTTTCTTTGTCTGTTTAACCTCTTAAACACCCAAATTTCCCCTTAAATCTTCGCTTATTTGTCTTGGAATGGAAAAATAACCCATGAGACATAATGAATATATGTTCTTTATCTGCTTTTTTCAACACTTCTGGGGAACTGTGATGCATGATTTAAACAGTGTTTTTTATGGCTACCCTTCCCCATAAAACAGAAATGTTTCATATGTCTTATTGCAGCTCTTTGTAAATGTTGTATTCCAACATTTTTGGTATGTTTGGAAACTTTGGGGTCTTGAGAAAAACCTTAATATGTTAGGTCTTTTTCAAATTTGTTGTACAGACTGGTGGAGGTAGAGTTTAAAAGGATAAAGTGTTCTGTTCATGGTGGGAAACCCTTTCTCCTTTTCTTCTCCTCTTGTTGGATGAATAGAGAGCATTATTTAGCATTTGAAGACACTGTTCTTATTTCACAAAATCTTGCCACACCAGGCTGGCAGATGGAAGCAGTGGATTTAAGATGATTCTTTCAGGCATTGATCACATCTGTCAGCCTACTCCCTGTACCACACACACCTCCCTGCTATGCCTTACAACCTCCTCATCCTCCTGCAGCTCATTCACCTCCCACTCTGCTCCTGCTCCTCAGAGCCTCTCAGCACATTGAAATCCCCACTAAGACCTGAGAGATCAGACTGAAGCAGCAATCCCTCTCCGATTCTATTCAGCCTCCACTCCGATTAAACTGCAGCAGGTTTATCAAAGATGTTGTTCAAACTCATGACGGACCTCCCGCTGAGGACTTATCGTGTGATAACAGGTGATACACACATTTTTTATTAGTTTTGTTATAATTTAATGGTTTAATATAAACCTAAAAATGAAAAACAGAGACCATCATTCTAGCTTACTTCTGTCCAGGTCACTTGTAAATCAGATGGCAGCTATTCTGAGTGTGGTGCTAATTTGATTTATGAAACAGGGACCCCAGGGGAAGCAACAACTTTAAGGGCAGACATATGTTGTAGCGCAACATGATAGCAGGCTTCAGTAACTTGAAAAATTGGGGTTGTAGTAATTAAAACATCTCACAGTGGCAAAGAAGTTACATCATATCTTTATTTCAGCATTGGTATTCAGATCTTAATTCTTAATTCTTTAGACCAGTATGTCAATTTAAAAAAAAAAAAATGTGTGACTTGTGATCTGTACAGATCCATGCATCCATTTTTGGCAATGTGAGACATGTCAGAAAGGTCTGAGCACAGATTCAAACCCTCTTAGCCAAATGGGAGTGTGCACGCGCGTGTGTGTGTGTGTGTGTGTGTGTGTGTGTGTATGTGTGCGTGTGTGTTTCGGGTGTGTGTGTTTGTTTCCCCAACAGCACTTTAGTTTCTCTGAATCCTGTCATGTTGAGTTTCTTTGTCCAAACATCTCAGCCACTGCCAGGGGACATACGTGAGTGTGAGATGTTCAGCAAACCATATGGGATGTCATCCACACAGCACACACACACTTTGTTGGGTATGAAGAATTAGCTTTACATCAGTGTGAGTGTATGTGTGTGTGGTGTGTATAAGACAGAGAAGGTCACATATAACACATTTTTCTTGACAGTTTTTCAAGGTAAATGTGCATGCTGTAGAATGAAGATTTGCCTTCATTGGGTCTGAGGGACCTCCTCTGATGCATGAAAAACAGGCCTGGACCAAAAGCACAAAACATTGCATGGACAGCGTGTCCAATCACTTGATCATTTTTGTTTTCTGTTAGCACCACTCTTAGCAGCTCTGACTGAGGGATGACACTAATGAGAACTTATTTTGGTAGTAAATTTTGTGCTTTGTGTATGTCTCTCAGATTGGGGAACAGGTGCACATGCCATACCATTGCACTCTTCTGAATGGCCTTCAGGAGGCCCTCATCCCAGAGTCATTCAAAGTGCTGTCCACCCACCAGGCAACCGGTCCCCAATGGCCCCCAGCACACCCCTCTGAGACCTCTGTGTCTCTCCCTTGGTGGATTCATGTTCCAGTCCTGCTCTCCTCAGATTCACTTTGATGTTTAATCCCATCCTGACTGTGTCCTCCTTCAGTCTGCAGAGCTGCTCGGCCAGTCATGAATATCCAAAGGTCTGCTTACTTGACAGGATTATCCCTCTTTTCAAAGCAACTGGGGGCGATTCTTCAGCCACAGAAAACACACTCAATGAATCTTCTGCTCTCTTGCTTTGTTTCTCTCGCTTTCCTTCACTCTCTCTCTCTCTCTCTCTCTCTCTCTCTCTCTCTCTCTCTCTCACTCCCTTCTGTCTTTGTCCCTTTGGGCTTTACTAAACACATTGATCCACCCGATCAAGGAGTTCATCTGCTGCTGTTCATCCATTATTGGACGGGCACACAAACGTATGCGATAAGTATCTTGCGTTGCAGAAATACTATACTTATTTATATATACACATCGTATGAGGTATCTGCACCTCAGAGTTTTTTTCACACATGAGTATGCACTTCTTATTACCACCACATGGATGTTACGTTTTCGGATGTGTACGTTGATTGGTTAGTTTGTCAGTAGGATTACAGAACAACTACTGAACAGATTTGCATGAAACTTGGATTGAGATACAAAATAGACCCCACTTACTTTTGGTGCATATTTGGACAAAGGGACAGATCCAGGATTGTTTTCTGACTTTCTTGCAAATCAATCATCTCAGTCTCTCTGGACCCAACCTAATCTGTTAATGTAAGACCCACGAAGCTGACCAGGACCTAATCAATCAGGATCAGAGCTGCTTGCCAGAGTATGGGTGAGTAGTATCACCATACAGCGATACGTGACACATTGCATAACAGAAAGAGAAGAAAAAATCCCCCAAAAAGGCAGAAAGCAAAAAGTATGTACAGTACTCACTGCATTGTAGTGTCAGTTTTAGAGACTTTGACAACAGAGATGAAACAATTAACAAAAAGTGCATGGAGTTGTAGCTTAGTTTCTCTTTAACACACACATTTACACTGACTTCAACTTGTCCATGTCCACATGTGCCATCATGCCAATGTAAAACAGCCATAAACTGGCAAAAGGTCTAACTGCCAAAGAGCAGAACAGTTCTGGAGTTAAAATGATTAACACTCTTAAATCCATCTCACTAAAATATTTTTAATCTGTGTGACTCTGCACTGTCCACCATTTTCCCCCTGTGAGTGTCTTTTTCACCAAAAGTTAGTTAACATCTGTTCACTTTACCCTAAGTGCCACCACAAGGAGTCATGAAGCCTGGAAAATAAATATGTGTATGGGAATGGACAAATTAAAATTTTGACCCAATGATGCATGAAATGACAAGTCCTAGCGGGGAACATAATAACTATGTGCCTAATGTCATGGTTTTCCATCCAATAGGCCCACTTATATTTCACTTAAACCCAGAAATATCAACAAGAGAATTGATCCTCTGGGGAACATGTATGTCTGTACATAATTTTACAGGAATGCATCCAAAATGTAATTGCGATATTTCATTTTGGAACCAAGTGGTTGACTGATGACTGATGCCTATAACCACGCTGCTTTAGTTTGCTTATAAAAAGATGCTTGGTTCACTTGTTATTGTTTTCTTGCGAAAAGATTAAGACGATAAGATCAATATATCTGTTCTGTTAATATTAAGCGACAGCAGTTGGTTATTTTGTCTTAGCACAAAGACAGGGGGAACAGCTAGCATGTGTCTGTCTGAAGGTAACTTAATTCACCTACCAGCACCTCTGAAGCTCATTAATTAGCATATTACATCTTGTTTGTTAATTTCATACATTGACTGAACTGTTAAAACAACAATATGTGGTTTTACAGGGGCTAGCCAAGAAATAGTTAATCAGTTGTTGGCTCTAGCTTCATATTTAACTGACAGATATGAAAGAGGGATCAATTTTCGCATCTAAATTTGGCAAGATAGCAAATATGCTTATTTCCAAAAATGTCTAACTATCACTTAAGCAACTAAGCCATTAAAAACTTACCATTTTCTTTCTGCAAAAAAAAAAACAATTAAATACTCAGCTAAGCTACCACTTGTTGCTTGCGTAACCCATACAGTCAGTGTTTCTTTGTGCATATTAGAATCCATCACAGTGTTTAAGGGTGAGCAGATGAGGCTGTGTTGGAATAAACATGGCAAAGTGTGACCTCTGAGGTCTCAAATTCACCTTAGGAGCTCCATCAATTCCCTTGTAACAGTTAAATCCTGCCTTTGTCTCTGACAGCTTCTCTGTTTATCTTCTCTCCCTCATTTCTCCTTTGCTCCATCATAGACTCTGTTTCTCTTTCTGTTATTCCGCCACCTTTGATGTATCCCACCAATCTTTAATCCTTTCAGCTAACACAACATGATGCGCAAAGCTGAAAGAGTGTACATCTGTGCAGTGTTTTCAGGAAGGTTTAAATCCAGTTACAACAGTGTAAGACTGATGCTCCCCTTCTGTCCAAAGTTATGAATATTTAAACTGTCACAGTATCAACCTCAGACTCTCAGCATCAATGGATAAATCAGCCTGCCACCAACAGTGGATACAGTGCTGTTTATTCAACTCTAGTCACAAGCATGTGAAGCCAAGCTGAGTGTTCATGCAGAGCTGAAAAGATGCTTCTCAGTCAGTTTCTCCTTTAGGTTTAGCACCATGTTTATCCGGTGTATTGAAGAAAAACTCTCTCATGCGTGTCAGATGTCATTGTATCAACATAGTCCAAAATGTGTTCAAAATAGAAATACAAAAAGACAAAAATCTTCAGCATGAAAATAACTACTATCTATTAATCATTGTGGAGTTTAATTGATTGTTGAATAGATGAACTCTCATTAGAATTCTAAAAAAACCCTAATTAAAATAGTCCCTTATTTAAAACCCTTTTTGAAGGAATTTCCGACTCATTTGCATACCCGCATGGAAAAGCTTATAACAGAGGAACTGTAAGGTCAAAATCCAAGTGTGATACTTCCTTTGAAAAGCAATAGCTTCTAGTTTAGTGAAAATTCATAATTTAGCATATGGCTACAACACAACCAAAACTACATCAGTTCAAACATAGCTAAAAAACATTTTTTGTTGTCCTCTTTTATAATAAGTCATATTTACATAACAATAACTAGGACATGCTTAATGACACATTGCCACACACCTATATATTGTTGGCTTCACCTATGTAAAATTTGGAATGTCTAGGCCTAACTTTGTGGGAACCAGGGACATTTTAGTTTGTTGTGTCAAAGGCGCCATCAAGTGGCCAAAATGTGATGAATTACCTTTACTAACTGCTGTGACACTGGAAATCATACTAGAGCCTTTTTTATGACTATAAAACCTTTTACCATTATTGAAAACATTACAGAATACTAGTATATGATACATAGTGACAAACCATGTTGAACTGAATTCAAAATGTTTCTCTTGGTGACGGTTTTGCTGCGTGTTTAGCTGCATAACAGGAGGGACGGCACACAGTGACGCATTGAAATAGTTTGCTATTATAGCTTGTCTCAAAGGCAACCTCATTTTTCATGCATACTATCGTTGGAAAGGTAAAATGATTGGCTTACAAGTGTGACTTGTTAATAGCCATTAATACCTTGTTCTAGCATGGCCACGAATGATACATGACAGGGTCCACTGGCCTTTCAAACTAGGAGGTCCCTTTCATGTTGTATACAGCAACCAAACGAAAGCAAACATACCCAACAACTCTAGCCAGGAAGAAGAGAAAACATGTCTCTTCACGAAAATAGATTTGTTTTTGTTTTGAAAACAAAGTTTCCAGACAGAGCGAAATGAACATGACATGTCAATATTCACAACTTGGATTAATTTTATGAAAAATGTATGAAAAACATTTTTTTTTATCACTGGACCCTTACCTTATCAAGCCATGGACACGTATTCGGACCTTTAGTTTACTATGCTGGTAAATCTGAATGAATTATAATTTGGTGGTCATGGTCTCCTTAAAAGGAACTATATGAACTGTGGAGAATTTAACCCAACAAGTGTAAACATCTATATCCTCATACGTGGTACTGACCCACTTGGAACGGGCCGAACCGGTCCGCCGACAGGCTGGTGGGCTTACAGGGGTTTTAAAAAAGCCTTGACTGGTAGTTGTGTTGAGTTTATTTTTAGAAATGAAAATGCAAAAAAAAAAAAAAAAATGCAGGTGCTTCCACAGAGGACATGAAGAGTTTTAGTACAAAAGTTATGTGGATCAATGCTCTACCTTTTTCAGTTACCAGATCTCGACCCACTTTTACACGAGAACTTTTGAACAGATATTCAGTTGTATTATTCGCCAACCCTGTTGCAAACAATACATACTTCTACTTATTAAACTGTCTTACCAAACAGGTTTTGGATGAAACTTTTCTACGGTATTGTCAGAGTATGAGTGAAGAATGTACTGTGCGTACTTTGCACTATCTACGTCATCGACTCTGCCATGAATAGACAGCGCTACTCACCAGCTAGCCGGCCATCATCAGAGTGAATGATCACCAGTAGTTAAAATTGCCTACTTTAACCCTTGAAGGTAGGGAAAATCTTGAAAAAACAATTTCTCAAGCTGAGATTTTAGATGCCATTAACAACATGGCCAGTGGCAAAGCTCCCAGTGAGGACATCTTCAGTATTAACTTTTATAAAAATAGAGGCCAAAGGAAATGGTAACCTACCTGAATCAACACACTTTTCACTCATTACAGTTCTACTTAAGCCAAACAAGGAGACCTTAAATTGTGGTGGATATTGTCCTACTTCACTTTTAAATTCAGAGAGAAAAATATTTGCAAAAATTCTTGCAAGGACATTAGATTAAATTTTACCCAAACTCTTTCACATTGACCAAATTGGTTTTGTAACGATCCAGACAAATTGCAGACAATATGAGAAAGCTGTTTCACATAATGCATTATGCTAATTTGACATCTGAACCAATAAATGTGGTGTCCTTGGACACTACACAAGCGTTTAAATGGTCATGTCTTTTTAAACATTGAAAAAATTTGGATTTGGCCCTTAATTCATAAATAATATCTCAGTGATATACTCAGTGCCAAAGGCAGAGATTATTACAAAAAGCATCATTTCTGAACCATTTGAACTTAGACGAGGGACACCTCAGGGGTGCCCTTTAAGTCCTATGCTCTTTGTTTTATCACTAGAACCCTTGGCCAAACTCATTAGAGAAAATGAATTAATGGCTCCTGGCTGTAGCTCAGGAGGTAGAGAGGGTCGTCCAGTAATCGGAAAGTTGCTGGTTCGCTCCCCCAACTGCATGTTGAAGTATCCTTGAGCATGATACTGAACCCCAAATTGCTTCTGATGAGCAGTTGGCACCTTGCATGGCAGCCTCTGCCATCAGTTTGTGAATGGATGAATGTAATGAGTGTTGCAAAGCGCTTTGAGCGGTCAGTAGACCTGAAAAGTACTGTAAAAAAGTCCATTTACCATAATGGAAATTAAAAACGTATTTTTGCAATGACATTTAGCTAACAAAATTGTTGCAGATCCTCCAACATCCCTAAGAATATATTCTAGACAAAAAAAAAGAATCCAGGTGCCATTTCTGGATACAAGATTAATTGGGATAAGTCATAAGTGTTGCCCTTAAATGTTTATTGCCATAAGTCACATATTGCCAGTTTGCCCCCTGATGGGATGTGTTATCTGGACAGGACTCTAAAATCCAATATACAAGCTTTTTAAATGATGTCAGAGAAGACATTAAAGGATGGAAAGCTCTCCCTCTAAGTATTTTGGGGAAAACAGATAGCTTAAAGATTAACATTCTACCAAGGATTACTTTCCTCATGGCAGCTATTCCCCTCACCTTGGATGCAAGTTTTTGTCAAAGAGGTTAATAATTATTTAGAGAATTCATGTGGAACAATAAGACACCTTATTTGCATGTAGACAGGAAAAAGGCAGGTCTTGGCCTCGCCAAATATACATAAATATTAAGTTGCATTCAGCTTTGAATATCCTTTGAAAGTGGGCTATAATTTTAATTCAAGAGACACAAGATGGGTATAGACCAGGAGGACTTAGACATGTTAAAAGAAAAAGGTCTCTTTGCAAGGTCTGTGGTACAGCCCCGTATGTAAGAATGTCGACAACACTTTGATTTAATTTTCTTGCTCCATTGCAAAAACATTTCAGAACCTGATCAATTTTAAGGTCAGTAACTCTCCTATTGTTCCATTATGGAACAACTATTGAACTGCCATTTATGTTGAATGGCAGGCCACTTAGGAATGACCACTGGGATGCAAAAGGTATTAGAACTATAGACGACGCGACAAATCCACACAACAGTAAACTGAGAACTTTTGCACAACTTAAAGATGCATACGGTATATAAAATAAAGTTATAAAATATATGCAAATAAGATCACAACTGACCAGATATTTCAGGGAAAGTGTGATTACACCAAAGTTAACTGTAACTGAGTCCAAACTAGAAATTGTTACCAAACAGAAGGTCAAAATTGCGTCAAATATATATAAATTGATAAATAAAACAACAGAGAGTCATTGGAATGCATTTCAAAGAAAATGGGAAATTGATGTAGGTATATCCTTGGAAACTTAATTTTGGAATCATATCTGGAAAATGCTTCATAAAATGTCTAAATCAGTGAAGAACAAAACGATAAATTATGATTGTGTCCATAGAACATATTTCACCTCTGTCCGACTGCATAAGATGGGTGTACCTGACTTAGACCTTTGTTGGCACTGCAAACAGGATAAAGGTACTTTCTAGCATGGTATATTACCCCAAAGTGCAAATCTTCTGGAAAATTGTTATGGAAAGATAACTGGTAATACAGTGCATTGTGATCCAGTAATGTGCCTTCTGAATTACACTGTCAAAGAAACATGGTACAAACACACCAAACAAATCATAACAACTGGATGCATGACAGCTAAAAGACTGATAGCAACAAACTGGAACAGTGGCTGCAAACTTTCCGAGAGATGATTTCAATGGAGGGAGCTGCCTCAAATCTTTCTGAGGTAATGAAGAACAGCAGCTGTGGAAGGTCATAATGGATATTGTCTGTAAAACACCTACCTTTCCCAGAATTTTGAGACATACTTCTGATGACACATAAGCAGTAAATGTTAGACAGCTTGAACTACATTGTATTTTATCAAATTTGTCCTCTGTGTGCTCATGTCATTTTTCAACAAATAGTCCCTCTCTTTTTCCCTTCTTCCCTCTTTAATATTTATTCCAGCCTTTTATTTTTTATTTATTTGTTTATTATTTGCATCTTGTGCAGTTGTTTGTTCAGTTATGTAAGTATATGTTATTATAATAAGCTGTTTCCTGTTCTTTGAAAAACTAATTTAAAAAACTAATTTAATTAAAAAATAATAATAATTCTCCTTTTTGTGGTCAGTAATCTGTTCTGTGTCACTAAATATGGATCCATACCTGACTCTGCAAGAGAGGAGGAAGTCAGAAGATACTATAGTTTGCTGTGAAAATGAATGTTGAATGTGATGAAAGTCTTGAAATTGTATATAACAATAGTCACACTGAGTAAAATTTAAAATTCTAAGTGTGAGCTTAAGTGTGAGAGTTTTTAAAGAATGATCATCATAAAGCTGAACTGTAAATAGAATAGAATTTTTTGTCGTATTGCACCAAATGACCTCTTCCTCTCTGAAATGTCCTACAAAATGCGGAAGGACTTTGAATAATTAAATCACGGTAATGAGACGAATAAACAAAAGCGTGCATGAATATTCAGAGATTTAGTTCATATCATTCCAGCTTCAAAAGCCTTTGGAAAACATTGCAACAGCATGCACAATCTGCTATGCAGCTGCTATCTTTTCCTAAAGTGTACTGGCTTCTTTCTGCTGACTGAGCTTTTTGTGCGCATCCTCAACGGCAGTTCACATTGAGATTGTGCAAAGCTGACAATTCCTAATCAAGTTTTTCGTCATATGGTTTAAGAGGAACAAAGTCCAGTTGAACGTATAGGTGCCTGTGAAATTACTCCGTTTGGTTTGTGAGATTTCCAGCAGGCTGTGGTCACTTTGTATGAATGATCACAAATATACTTTTTTTGTCATCTTAACATCATTCAGCAGGAGAGATGAGCTCTCAATAAGTTTGTCAAAGGTTAGTAGGCTATATCATAAAATATTGAGATTAGTCTATATTAAACTATCAAACATATTCACCATTAAATCTATAAAAACTGCAATTTTCCAACAGAAAACCTACAGTTTCATGAGATTGAACGTCATGATTCTATTTCATAATTAAGATTAAAGTTACTCTAAATCCACATTCTCAAATTAAACAGCTATACATTTTTTATATTGGACAATTTCAATCTACGCTGCACATACACTGAATGATTTTGTATAAAATCAAGTAAAAAATGTTATATGTATATGATCCATGAAATGAAATTATTCTTAGTTTTATCTTGATGAATGGAGGGTATGTGTAAAGCAAAACTGAGGCCAGGAAAAGAGAGAGACCTTTCTACTTGCAATTTCTCAGTTGTAATAGGTTTCTTCTATGTTTATAGCCTGGTTGCTTGAAAATTATAATAGGATAATTATGAAAGTAAAAGTCAGTTAAGTGAAATTCTTCAAGCCTTAAGAACTTTAAATGTTTTAATTAAAAGTTGTCCCAAAAAGAGCCAAGTGTATGTGTTAAAGTGTATCAGTATTGGTGTTCAGTGTTTCTGTGATCTGTAAGTTGGTAGGTGATCAGGGCTGCTGTTGTGAAACATGTTCATCCTTCTGTTGTGTAAGCCACACACAGATTTTTAAAAAATATGACCAGACTTTATCTTTTTTCAATTAATCGTATTTATTTTACATTTCAAACCCCAACATAATCAGAGATCCATCTGAAATCCCCGCCCAAAATAAGTAAATAAATATCATTTTCATTTTTTATTAAAAAAATAAAGAAGTGGTCATTGTTCGCGTCGGACAGAGAATATCAACCTACTAGAGGGAAAATAAGAAGGGAAGCATTGAAGAAGACGGATACAATAAAGCAGGTGCAACACGTGCGGGTGGGGGGTCTCCCGCACATTAACAAGGCTCTAATATATATAATTTCTCCCGCTATTTGAACAGAATAATCCATCTACATATTTACACTTGTGGTTTGATTTAGAACCTTTTCGCACTGCAGGCCCACAGAACGGAAAAGCAACGAATCACCAGATTTTATTTGATCTTTAAATAAGACACACAGATTCCTGGGCCATCAAATAGTTCCAGTAACAAGCTGAAGCTTTGTTGTGCTTTGGGAGCTCAGTGAAGAAACACCTGTTACAATTGAGGTTAATTACCATAAAATACTAAGTTAGTTGCAAAACCCCAAACTCCAAGTGAGGAAAATCAATTTGTTCATTGGTCTTTACTGGCTCCGTCGATGCAACGAATTAAGCAACAAAGATAAATACAAAAGCATAATTATTTGTGGAGGGAGTCTGTGACAGCCTCAAAAGTTCGTCTCCACTGAGTTTGGAGTCACTTGGAGTCGCTGGCCAGCCTCGGCATGGTGACAGTGCTCATGCTGGACACATGCGGAGGCGGAACTTGGCACATGCTGCATGGACAAGGCATCCCGGTGCCGACGCCCCAGTGCTGGAAACTGCTGCCCAGTGGCCCAGCACCTGCAGCGGGCGCTTTGAGGAGTCCATGATGCGGTCTGACCGAGGTGACTGCGGCGATGCCGGGCGCGGACAGAGAGGCGGTGGAGACGGCCGCGGGCGGGAGGAGTGGGTGGTGCACCGCCGGGTGTGATGCATGGGGAGCCGCCGGGTGTCCCGGTACGGGCCCCGCGTGTGTCATAGTCCCACAGGCTGATGGGTGGAAGCCGCCGTGGTGTCCACTGGTG
Source organism: Pagrus major (assembly GCF_040436345.1). Taxonomy (NCBI): domain Eukaryota; kingdom Metazoa; phylum Chordata; class Actinopteri; order Spariformes; family Sparidae; genus Pagrus; species Pagrus major. Next base: position 2,186,372 of record NC_133223.1, on the reverse strand, counting down.
CCGTAGATTTCGCTCACCAGCCGCTTCATCTCCTCAAGTGAGTTGCTCAGCATCAGAATGTAGTTTCTAGCAAGCAGCAGGGTGGCGATTTTGGAGAGTTTGCGCACCGACGGTCCGTGCGCATAGGGCATGACCTCCCGGAGCCCGTCCATGGCTACGTTGAGGTCGTGCATCCTTTTCCTCTCGCGGCTGTTGATCTTGAGGCGGATGGACTGCAGCTCGCCCTCTGACAAGAGTTTGCGGTCTTTCTTGGCCAGCCGGAGTGCGAGGGACTCCTCGTCGGCGGCGGAGAGGCCGCGCATGCCGGGGATATCTGACGGAGAGTCGCTCTGTGTGGAGGACACGGCGCCGGAGAAGCCGTGCACAGACTTTTTCAGGGTGGACAGGAAGATGTCGTCAACCTCGGGAGATGACGGTCTGCTCGACATGCGGCTCGTATCTGAGTCCATGGTTCTGCTCCAGCACGGTGCTCTGAAGAGGAAAAACGTTTTTGAATTTAGGAACCTCCAAATCCACAAAAAAACAAAACCGACTTTATTTTGGTGGTCACATGTAGTTATAAAAATGTTATTGCAATTGCATCCTTAATTGGGCAAATAATTAAAAGTAGCCCTGTGTTAAAACTAAATGTGGCTTCGTATTAATTTGTAGCGCTAAAGCGGAACTTTAATCCTGAATGCAGCAGAACTTAAATATTTAAATACAACTTAAAAGTAATTTCTTGAAAAATGTTATCTTTATAATAATTTGAGGCATAAGGGATAAGTAACTAGTCAGTGCGCATCTATTCTACATTGCATTTCTATTTCGGTTCTGTGTAAATACAACAGAATAAAACAGCCATAAAGTCTGTGTAACATGAAAACAAATAATCAAACACTTACCAAGAGAGTTTCCAAGGACGATGGTGAGTAAAACCTGAACGTCAAATCCACTTGTTACTCCAAACCGCATCTGACAGCCTATTTGGCACGCCTGCGTGCGACCGCAGGGTTTTATAATGGGCTGAGGTGCACAGAGGCCGGGTCACCAGGACAACGCAGTTTCTGTCCCGGCTGCCTCAGTCCGACCAATCAGCTCCAGTCTTGTCGGGGGGGGGGGGGCATTAACACACAGCATTAAGTGAAATCATACACACTCCCTCCTACATGGGCCCTTCTCGTGAAAATGTTGGCCTGCGTGGGGATGGAGTTAATTATAATAACACACAGAAAAAGTCATATTTTGGCTGACTACATGTCTGTATCATTATAGATCCGGAAACGGCAAAACAATAAATCGAAACAAATTTTAATGGTTTATTTGAATGATAATTCCATTAGTGACAAAACTATGACTATATAATTGTTTATTTTAAATATCCTATCATTGTGATAATCTTTAACCTGAAATATTTGCGATTATCCAATGAATGTAAAAATTCGTTCATCTCCCTCTTTTTTTTTTTTGTTTTGTGTTTTGGTGTTAATATGGTGTTTTCCGTTTTTACTCGCTGTCGACCAGCAGCTGCCGTTCAAGTGCATCTTTAACGTTAATTAATGAAGTGTGCAAAATTGTTTTTAACGGTTATGATCCCTAACATTTCAATTAGTCTACCGTGAACGATAGCAGTGTGGCCTGCTGCTGGCGCTCAGGCGGCCTCTGACTGACATAAGGGCCCAAACCGGTGATTTGCTCCCGGGCGTAACTGAACCTGACAGCACCATTGTCCCGAAATATGACAAGTTGTGCTGTGCAGTCAGACACAATCAGTGCTAATTGCCTCAACAAGTTGATCTGTTTCCATGAGACTGGGCTCGAAATATCCTCTCTCAGTTGTTCATGAATAAAATAAAAGAAAGAACTCCGTCTTCTAGACTACATACTGAGGGTGGGTTTTAATTTACAATAATTGTATGTGATCAGAAAATGTCTGATTTTCTGTGGATTTTAAAACAAAAAAAATGTATTCAAATATAGGCTATATAATATAGGCTATATATATATATATATATATATATATATATATATATATATATATATATACATACATATATATATATATATATATATATATATATATATATATATATATACATATATAGATAGATAGATAGATAGATAGATATAGATATATACATATCGATATATATGTATATATACATACATATATTAAAACGGGGGTGTTAACTAATATTTTTAACTCAAATGCTCAATTGAAAAAATGTAAATAATCTTATGTGTTGCAAATTGTATCTGTCTCTTTATTTTCTGTGGTCAGTCCGAGTTAGTTTCCATAATTAAGACAATGTGTTGTTGCTAAGGTTACCTGCAGATTAAAACACCTTGCGCACTGATTTATAAGGCTGATTAAGGGGTTATATTTGATTTTACCTGCCAGCCAATCAGAAACGAATATCTTATGTGACCATAACGGTCAGCCAACTGATGTCCCAAAATCAGGGTCGTACACCCGGGTGACACACATACACACACACACACACACACACACAAACGAAGACACACGCAGACACACACAAAGGAACTCACACGCAGACACACACACAAACGCGCACACACACAGATTCCTTTTTTTTCTCATCGTTACATTTGGTTGTTTCCTCCGTCCTCTGTCCGCTGTGTTGCCGTGTGTACTCCCGTTAAATAACATTATGGTAATTAAGACAGTTAAAGTGGCATTTTCAATCAGGAGGCTTGTATCTGTGCCACCACTTCCTTCATTAGACATTCCCACAGTCTCACACTAGATTCACACAGACGACTGGCTTTCCTCTAACTCAACATTATGCATCATTATTTTTGAAGACGGCTAAGACAAGTAGCCTAGCTAATAAAATTACTGACATCTATCAGGAATTATGGAGGTTCTGTTGTAGTCTGGACCCTCACAGGCTGCTTCAGAAAGATTGTCTCCCTAATCCTAATCTCCCTCTCCTAATGTTCAATCATAGATTTAAAAAGAGCTTCTCAACCATTGTGGCATCTCACTCATTTTCAGGTCCAAATACTTGATGTAACAGAGTCCTCAAGTAGAAAGGCTCTTATTTTTTATTTTTTAAAAAGCCTGGAAGGAGATTCAAATCAATTATATATAAACAATGATACATCTCAAGCTTTTATTATAAACCTATCAAATGAATGTAAGTGGGCCTCATCCTTAGAAATATCCTTTGAATAAAGGGGTCCCATTGATAAACTCTGGGGTATGAAATTTACCTGTGATGACCATAATAAAATACGCAAAATTATTTTTGCTCTTTGTACTAGCACATTGTGAATTTTTGGTATCTGAAAGCCAAAAGAAAAAAATTCCCAAAACCTGTGATTTTAAATTACTAAATTTTAAAACGGCTGATGTTAAATGTTATCATCAGACTGAGCTGAATAGGACTGTGCTCTCCCACATGTACTTTGTTTTTGTCTAAAAAAGGTGATTTGGATCTGAGAAAACACAATTATATGTGTCATACCCCAACAGTGTAGCTAGTGCATGTCAACCCTCCATCCAGCAATTACATCATGATTCATCAGAAATATTTTCCAGATTGCTAGACAACAACAGATTGCTAGACACTGGATACAAACAATGAATGCATTTAAAATGAATGAATGAATGAATGAATGAAGGAATAAGTAAATAAGTGGCAAAGAATCTGGAAAAGCAGTTCCGTCCATTACATATCTTAAACTCTGCAATTTGTAGCAGGCAAATACATTTCTTGAATAACGGCTAAAATTATTTTATATATATACGATATCTCATTATTTTATCAAAAACGAAAGAATGAAAGAAACATTAAACCCAGATTCTCACACCATGGGCATTCATCTGCTGCTTTATCAGCCTCCATTCTTCTGGTTTCAGGCTTTCCACCAGATTTTGACTGGATTTGCCCCCAGTCACAAAAGCATTTGTGAGGTCCATTCTTTCAGTGAACAGGTCTGACTCACGATCTTCCAATGGAAACTGGCAAAACTATTTCTTGATGGAGTTGGCTTTATGCACAGGGGGCAATAACATGTTGAAACATGAGGGGCTTTCACCAGGTTGTTGACTGGACTTAGGTTGTTAACTTTGGAAGCAGTTTTGTTGAAAAATGTATACTGTAGCGATAAAGTCCAAATTTATTGGAGCTACAAACCAATCTTTGAAAACATCCCTGAACCAAAAGTATGTGGACAGCAGTGTTTTCAGCATTTCCTTTTCCTTCCCAGCTTTGACTCTGACTAACACTCCTCACTGCCATCATCTCAATCTTTCCTTCTCTGTCCATCAGTCTGGGTGGCAGTAGGCCCAGTGCTGTGGTGAATACCAATAGTGAGGAGGAGCATATGTGAGCCATACTTAATCCTGCTAATCTTCCTCCAAAATAAAAAAGAAAAGAAACAAAAACAGCAGAAAAGAGAGGAGGATGGAAAAACAGGAGAGACGGTTTCTCTTTCTGTCTGGGCTGAGGCCAAATGAACTGAAAGACATGAATAATGTCCTGGCTCTCTCCCTCGATCCCTTTCTCTGTGAAACGAAATGAAGCAAAATTCTTGCTTTTGTTGAAATCTGTAGTGAGGAATGTGAGTTGCCACCTGCCACCACCACTGCTGTTACTGTGTGTGTCACGTGTGGTCACGTCTCCTAGTTAGATTTACATGCCAGTCTCCTAACCTAGCAATTTACTGTACATTTAATGACAAAGTTAAGTGCAAGTACAGGAAATGGAGTGAAAAAAAGTGGCCTGAGTTTGCATCATGTCCTCCTCAATACGACGGTGGAAATTTCCAAAAGAAGTCAGTTTATAAAGAAGCAAAAGTAATAATGTGAAAGAGTACACAAACAAAACAATTATGCTAATGCAAAAAAGTCATAGACATAGACAATACTTTAAGAAAATCTGAGAAAAACAGTCACTATAGGACCATAGTCATCAAATGAGATGAAGGTGACAGGATTAATGCAAAAAATCATCAGAATAGAACAATCAAAAGAGGATAATATTTGGTGACAAATACTTTAGAGTCAGTGACTGTTTTGCATCTCAGACCCAAACAAATTGGTATCTTCCCTGGCGATGCTCTGTCAGGCCTGTATTGCAGGCAGCCTCACTTTTTGCTTGTTTTGGGGGCCCCTCGCCCTCGGTTTGGGGTGCGTTTCATTATCTTAACATGTCCCCTGTACCCCTCACTGTCATCTCTTCCTCATGCCCTAGCTTCTTCAGCGAGGATGTGAGACAGAGATACAAGGAAGAGCTGTGAGTGAAGGAAGCTAGAAGAGGCCTGTTTCCTTGCTCTAAGCACCTCCATACTGTATGCTTCCTCTCTCCTTGCTCCTTGTCTCCTCAGGGTAGATGAAAGGAATCAGAAGATCCTCCGTGATGGTGGATTGGGAACAATTTGGGTCACCAGAGACCAGGAGTGAAAAGCACCCCCTAGTCTATGAATGATTATGAATTGGATATTTTCTGTGAGGTTTGCTCATACAAGTGTTCCAAGTCAGAATCAGCAAACTTTTAATTGCACAAACTCATCATACGTTGCTCGTTTCAGCCTGATGGTGATGATTACCACATTCATGAGATGTGGCCATTAACATAATTAATGCCTTAAAAAAATACATTGAAGGCTGCCTTTTCTGGGCAACTTTTATTCTTATTTACACAAGAGGAAATGTCAATCCATCTTGGGGGAGGCAGCCCTGTCCCCAGATTAAAATGTTGGCAGTTAACATTTCTGCAAACCACTGATATGTCCACATTTGTACCTGTCATATGTTCCATTGACATACCTACAGTATGTATCACATGTTCACATTACATGTTTAAGACTGATTTTCATGTTGAGAGGTGAAGTGCATGGTGGTGGAGTTACAGCTAGGCGAGAAGGCTGGCAAGCCAGTGACTGCAGTTCAAGACTGTGTTTCAACATTTCTAGTTGTGACGTCTCCAGTTGTGTTTGTGACGACCAAAACTAGCATTTTTTCTGGCAAGCCAAAACACAATCTTTTCCTAACCCTAACCAAGTGTTTTTTTTTGTGTCTAAATCTGACCAAATTATAAACAGTGTTGTCACAGAATAAAATAGAAAATCTAACCTAAAGAAATGTTAAGTTTCAACATATCCATATCCATCAAAAGCACATGGCAGTCTGTTCTGATACTGTTGATACATTTCACTCAAAACCACAAATGCAAACCTCATGGTGGCACTAGAGGAAAAGTCAGAGGATGACTAAAGTCAGTAGGCTTAATCCTCTGGGGGCCATGAATGTAAGTGGTGAGCTGACTAACACAGCTCGGCAGCTAAAAACAAAAATTAAAACACATAAGTACATGGTAAAAAGAAATATCCATGCACATGAGAAAATTAATCTGAAAATTTCTTATCCACAAGTTTCCTGGGGAAACTGGAGGGGTTTCGGGGGAATAATTGGTGATTTTTCCAGTGCTCTTCAAAAACTAGCTAAATAACAGAGTAGCATAATAACTGAGACACCGGTGGCACACTCAAGGCTTTAGAAGCATTAGCTAAGTGGGCTTCAAGATTCAAGATTCAAGATTAACTTTATTGTCCCACAATGTGGGAAATTTGTTCTGGGCCATTCGCCCATGCTGCAGCCATAAGTAACACAGAACATGCAATTACACACAATCACATACAATAGATATGCACATCTGTATCATACAAAGTGCCGGAGTGCAAAAAAGTGATAAAATTGTAATAGGAAAATTACTCACCTATACAAAACAAGCAAACGCAAGTTGCCTGAACTCTGGTCTTATCTGACCTTATTTAACAGCTTGATTGACAACTGTAATACAGTACATAATCAGACTTTCTAGGACTGCCTTATAAAAAATCAACATAAGTCTTTGATCAACACCATGGATTCTCAGACGACGTAAAAAATGCAACCGTTGCTGTAGTCTGCAACAGAGGCTATCAACGTGTGTGCTCCAATAATAAGCAACAGGCTTAGCAATAATAATAGTGTTAGTTGTATCTGCTCCATAAGATCTTCATAAATGAATGATACACCGTACCAATCGCTTTAAGAAAGAGGATTAGAGTCCTGTTACCATGGAAAACGCTGGTTACGGTTAAGTGACAGAACGTGCCAGACGTCATGCCCATAATTCCCATAAGGCATCATCGGAGGGACAGGGAAGGGAGTTCCTCCAAAAGTCTCTGACTGCAAAAGTCTGATCTATGTGGTGACTTATCTGATAACCTACCTATTACAGATCCATCCAGGTACATGTGGGGTTAAAAGGTCACTAACCTAGTCAGGCTCAGGCCATCAAACACATGATGAACCATGTGGATCCTGGCTGTCTTCACACTTCTGTCTCTCATGGGCTGGACAGTGTTATGCTGGCTGGGGGCTTTATCTCTACAACAGCTATTAGGAGGTAATTAAGTCCTAACACTGTAGAGCCTCCCATAGTTACTATAACATATCTGCAAATGGAAGCTTACAAGGTCCTTTAGACGGCATGACAAATTGAATGGAACTCATTGGGCTCTGGCTATTATTCCAGCAGCCCCATCTGGCTGGGAAAAGATAAAGGGGATTTGCTGGAGGTTGCAAGGGGTTGAGCCTCCAAGCTCGCTGTGTGTGAGTGTGTGTGCATGAGGGATAAGTAACAAGAGGGGGGTCCAGGTCCAGTGTGAGGAGTGTTTTGAGGGTTCCAGGGGGATTTTTTTCTTCTCTTTGGTCTGAGCTTCAATTCAACAGGCAGCCAGAGATTTGCTTTTGCCAAATGTTACAAATGTTTCGACAACCTGGTCTGTGATCCTCGGGGGTCACCCAGGGGGGCATGGGGGTACAACGGCTTTACGCCCAGAGATTTAACAAAGCAGCATGGGGATGAATATATTCAAACTTGTATTCACTCCCCAGACCTCCAGATGCTTGTTTGAGGGAGATGGAGACTAGACTGAGATGCATAGTGTGCAAAGCAGGCCAGCTGGCAGTTTCGTTTTCACAGTAGGTCTGTGACCAAACTTGTATGGACAAAAAAGTGTCATGTTCATGGAGTGTTGCAGTCAATTGTCACCTGTTGAGGAGACAGTGCAATTATTTTAGATTGTTGAAAGTTTTTTTTATCAATGTTTAGAAAGTTATGGACCACAAACAAAGACATTTCAACTTTGTGTCTATGGTTTGGAACAAAAGCAACAATTGAGCCATATAATCTACACAGACTTTGTCTCCAAATTTAAGTGTTAAGATCATGCCCATAAGTGAAAACCATTGTGCATTAGTGTGAATGACCTAATCCTTCCAAGCATTTCATTTACAATCAGATCCGGTGCCAGTTTTTATATGCTATCTGTGCCAGAAGGCACCATATTTGGATATCTGTGGATGTGCAACATGGATTAAATATTTAAATGTCTGGCTAGAGAACCTCTTGGACGACCATAGACGTCCAAGAACTGGTTAATGTCTGATCGTCAGACTAGGACCCCTCTTGGATGTTTGTGGACGTGCAAAACAGGTTAATCTCTGAACATCACACTTGGACTGTTTTTGGATGTTTGTGGAAGTACAAGAAAGCTAAATATCTTGACATCTAAGATGTCAGATGTTCAACATCCGCACAAATCTTATTGCCATTATTGTATAGTTATATAGTTTTTTGACAAAAAGTAATATGAAATACATGTAAAATAAAGAAAAATAATTAAATGACAGTGAAAATGGCAATTAAGAAATGAAATGGTTCCTTTATATTAGGTTATTATTTCAAAGCTAGGCTATTGAGTTGATTCCAATTACACAAGGGTTGCAAATGGGTGGACTTTTGGGGATATTTCCAATAACCTACCTGATGAAGGTTTGATGATGCAAACACGTTACTTAACAAAGATGATGAATGAAGCATTGAGGACACTGCCATGTTCCATTACCATTAATGGAATATGTTATAGCACCTTGCCAGATAGCTAACTCAGTAAAGTGCCCGTCACTTACACAGATTGAATCCTGCATGTAACACCATGCAATCTACTATCAAATGAAAGGAGATAAGCTAGAAGGAATGAATCAGTGAACGACATCATGAACATTTTAATTTTGACCCATAAGCAGCTGTCTTTTGGTTGTCTGCAGATGATGCTGAAAAGCCGTCCAAAAATGATGCCGTGAAAACTTTAATCTTGAACCCTGTAATGATATCACTTTGATGGTAACAGTAAACGTTAAAAAGATGTCTAAAATGACATTGCAAAAAGATGTCAATAGTGAACATCATCATAAAAACAGATCTTCAAGAAGAGGTCTACAAAAGACATTGCAAAACTTACATTTGAACCCTTATAAAGATGTATTTCAGACGTCAATAGTGAAGGTTAAAAAGACATCTAAAATGATAAACACTTTCATTCTGGTTCTTCAGTGGACATTTTTTGAATGTTTAACAAAGATGTTTAATTGGCGTCTTTTGGACGTGTCTGTGTTCAGTGGGTTAAATACAATAGGACTTCTTTTTGTTACCAGTGGAGTCGTCCCCAGCTAGCCATTAAAAAAGGTGCAGGTTTAAGGCACCTCCGTATTGACTTCACTTCGCAGACCCAGAAGCTCTGTCCACTTATGATGTAGTCTATAGCCCCATTCACACTGCCCTTTCAAGGCGGGAATCATGTGCCGATACTCCGCCTCGCCGTCTGTGTGAAAGTTACAGATGTGGAAACGGGGTACAGTTCTGACGGTGTGATGTTCTGATGGTGTTCACAGTCTGACAACCAAACAGATGCTTCACTCATCAAATAAAAGAGAAATCTCCCACACTTTAACAACAAAGGAGCATTACAGGACCAAACAACAGTAATGTGGTAACTGGTAGTGTCTTTGGCAACTTATATGAGGAAAAAAATACTGCATCCACAAGTGGGAAAAGTGTCTGTCATCCTGTCTGCCCTACCGACTCTTCGTCACATTTCTTCTGAAAAACAGCAGCTGTCCCCGGCAGAGGGAGCTAGGCAGCTCCCGCAGCTGAATGGCGGGGATTATGCGGCGTGATTTAGAGCAAAAAACTTTAACTCACCTTGTCTTTGTCGCCTTCCACTATTGTGTTGTTGTAGTTACTGCCTCTGGAAACGACGGTCCGCTCTCACGGCCAAGACAGGGTCCTGTATTTACTAATGGCGATTATGTCATTTGTAATTTAGAGCAAAAAAAAGGTTACTTCCTTTCCATGATGCATGGTGGGTCCTTGTCTCAATCACAACACATTATATCAGCATCCATATGATTATAAACAGTTGGCGATAAATGTTTAGATTAACAGGTGGAAACTAGGGGGAAACACATTGAAAAAAAACACACGGATGTCAATGTCACAATGTGTACCGTCATGCCTCTTTTGGTTCCGCAGCACCAGCATACTGTATGAAATGACACACTACAGCGGCTTTAAGCCTGCTTGGTTCAGTGTTCAGTGGTTTGTTGCGGCGATAATGTGGAGTCTCTGTGTGAAAAGGGCTTATGGTTACAAGGCAAGCAGGATAGACCAGAATGATAAAAGATACTACAAGCCACATTTTATTAGTATTGTGTTATACTAACAGGTACTTCTTTTATTTTGTCCACCTCATTTCTATCAATGCGAGTAAGCTACATATCAGAAACATCTCTTTAAAAAATGCAATACAATTCACCACACCACAAATTACATTGTCTAAAATGATCATAAAGTTGAATCAACACCTCTAAAACAGTTTCAACAGAAACTGAACATCATAACTTTCATGAAGGGGAGGATTTATTGCAGGTTTGTTGTATTACACTGCATTAGTTTAAGGTAGGTGTACAAAATAAACTTGCAATTAGGTGTGTCTCTCCTCTTCCTAGTCCTGCTTATAAGCACCATCATCTGATCTGCTGTAGGGTTGAATGGACACATTATAAAACTCTGTTCAGTCACCTCCAACTATCTTTGATCATGTGTGATTGTATGTCTTGTATTATTAGAAATTAGAACACAGGTGTTGTCATTGACATATCAGTTTTTGTTGTCAAACAACTGCACAAAACTATGATTAGATCCCTGGTAATTATTTGGCTAACATGGTGTTCTTACAGTACACAATAAAGATATACAAATGCTAATGCTTCAGCAACACTTTATAATAACCATTAGTAAATGGTAAATGTATTGTAAATTAAACTTTAGTTAATAGTTATTTCACTGTTCACATTTATAAGCCATTTATTACACAATTGCTTATTGTAAAGTTGCAACTGATAGTTATAAGGTTTTTTTAAATGGTTAAGGAATACTGTGTCATTCATCTAAAAACATTATTTGGATGGCCATCATAAAGCTGTAGCTGGTGTTTATAACCTCAATTGCTCAATAAATGGTTTATAAGTATTTCATTGTTTTTAACAGTTAAATAACTATTAACTAAGGTTCAAATTACATACATTTATTATTCATTAATGTTGATTATTATAAAGTGTTACCAAGTAGCCAAAATATTTTAATCCTTAAAAAGCCTGAATAAGAAAAAATTGACTATTTCTGACAATTAGACAGCTGTAATGAATTCAATTGGGTTGAATGTTTTGCAACACTGTCGAACTGCCAAATTGCTATGAACTGTTGATATCTTACATACTGTATCTTATTTTGAAGGATTCACTTGTATTTTCTGTTGTGTAGTCCACCTGGAATATATATATATATATATATATGTGTGTGTGTGTGTGTGTGTGTGTGTGTGTGTGTATATATATATATATATTTACAACTTAACAGCCTTTTTTAAAATGAATACAATGACCACAATTATAGGTTATAGGTCCATGTCGGAATAGGACAGTGTCTGGGTCCAGACCAACATGGGGGATAGAGAGGGATGGCAGGTTGACAAGGGGGATGCATTTTGGTCATTTTGCTAACAAGGAGATGGTGTTCCCCCTCATCCCTCTTCAAACCGCCTACTGAATATATTCATGTAACCTTTAATAACACTAGCAGTAGTGTCTCATGGAGAGAACAGTGGGTGATAAAAGTTTAAACATTTCTCTTTGCATCCTCAGTTAAATAAGAGTAAATAACAGACATCCAAAGGTGGACACACAGTTGAAACAAACAAAACATATAAATAAATATATATATATCTTTGTCATAGTGGACATGGCCTAAGTCCTGCTTCAAGTCACTGGTAGCCCTAAAATATCCTCAGCGCAGCATTACAATAGATGTAAAGGGGTCTAATGATGGAGATTTACCAGGCTTAACATGCTCTGATTCAGTTGGCAATTGTCAGAAGGCCGGAGACAACAGAGTTACAATGGTGTACACAAGCAGCCCAGGCCATCCCTGCTCTGTTGGAGGCTCTGAGTGGCCGGGTTACATTCCTTTACTCCCACTACCAGCCTCCTGATCCCCTCACACACACGTAAGCTCATCATTCCTAACAAAAGGGTGGACTACTTTATTACCACCCGACTGCTAACTGGCTGTCACCCCCCCAACACACACAAACATATACATACACATACACAGACATGCGCACACCTTGTAGGTTGACTCTTAAAGTTGTGTTTTTGTTTGGAGTGGTTATGGTGAGGTCAACTGCTGTTTTCCTGTAACTTAAATTTTGAAAAGGTACAGGAAATGTTTTCAGTGTCAGTGTCTTTACAGTGTGGCAACAATGTAAGGAGGTCAACTTTCTGTTGACCTCTGTGTAACTAAATACTCAACACAGATTTTATAATTGATATATTTCTGTCCGGGGTGGACTGGCAATCTGGCACAGATCCCGGTTCACCGCTGCATCGTTGGGCCAGCCATCCCTTCTACCAGTTATTATCGTCAATCAACTGAGTTAAAAGTTCCAAATGTATCAACCTTTACAGAAAATGCCAAGCTAGCAGGTATATACCACTTTCCTTGGTTGTAATTCACTATTATGGTTGGTTTTGAGTTACAACTTATTTTTTATCTATTTTTATGTTTTGCCTTCAGCTATGGGAATGTCCAAAAACTGTTTTATTACAAATTTAAAAAATGATGTATAGACTAATGGTGCTATCCGCCATTTATTTAATTTGGTTGTTTTCTTCCCAAAGGTTACGAAGGACAACTTGCTGGGAAATTTCTTTGACCAATGGCCTTGCTTGCCCCCTGTTGCTTTAACAATCTACAGACATGTATCAACAACAGATGAAAATATCAAACAGTAAAGGAGCTGAAAAGCTTAGAGCAAAAGGGAAGCAGGCTTCAGAGGCTCAGGTTTCCAAATACAAAAAAATCGACTAATTGATTGGCCATCATGATCCTCAAGTGGCAAGCAGTGTTCATTTGAAGGAGCACACGGAAGCAGTAAGATTGACATTTAATTAATTATAGGCTATGGCTATGGCTATGGCTATGTGTTCTGTTAAAATTTGCTTGAGCTTACAAAATGAAATGAAAAATTGGTATTAGCCTACTATTTAATGCTTATTGATGCGTTTTACAAATTTCCTTTTCAGTGCCTAATGAAATGTGTCCTGGAATACAGGTAGAATTTCCAAACGTTCCATTCCAAAACCCTGACCTGACATTCAGAATCACCTGTCATTATAAGACTAGCAACCAGCAAGTACTACGGTGCTGAAGTATTTCTCTGGTGCACCTTGGTAGCTGAATGGTAACAGTACATGCCATATGACCACAATGCAGTTAGTTCAATTCCAGCAAGAAGGATTTGTTTGTTTAATGCTTGCCCCTCTCTCACCCCTTTTTTACTGTTGACTTGCTCTGAGTGGGGAGGTTTTGGTGGATCGTTGGCATGCATTTGTGTCACTTCGACACCACCTCCCATCTCCTGACAGAAGTTTAAATTTCCTCTAACTGTCAGCACCGATTGGAGAGACAATGTTTTGGGGTTGACCTTAATCGGCATCCCAGGTGTCCCTCTTCTACTATCAGTCAACGTGTTTTAACTTTGAAGGCGATCATTCTCTGAACTTAACCAAGCAGCCTTATTTAACTAAACTAGACCAGACTTAATCATAGAGGTGGCAGGTCAGAAAAACTGAACCCCCGGGGGGGGGGGGGGGGGGGGGGGGAGAGATAATAGGGCCCACTTGGCACCTCAACACACCAGTTCTCCTTCAATTCTTCAGCAATTATGCTGTCATCAAGCCATTATGCCTTTTGGAGAATGAAGAGAAGAACACAAATAAGGGCCACACTGGTTCAATTAAACTAATACCAATTCATGATCCAGCAAGCTGCTTGAGGCATCATTAAGAGAAGAAGGGCAGAAAGGGTCTGTTCCTGTGTGTTTCAGCGCTCATGAGTTGATGCATGTATGCCCATTATGTATATGAGAAATTTTGACTATGTGTGTCTGTGTATTTGTGTGGGTGTGTACCCTCACCTACAGTCCATTGAGCTGCGGTGTGGTTTCATACTTTCTGCTGCCCTGATTTTGGTCAGACAGAACAGAATGTGTAGAGAGAAGGAGGGAGGCGATGGGAAGAAAGCAGAAAAAAGGAGGAGGAGCGGGTGGGGTGTGCTTGGAGGGGGCTGTTTGTCACTGTGAATCGGCTCAGGGTGGTTCACATCATCTGACCATTGATGCCCACCCCTCCCCTGTTGTAAAACAAGCTCCTGTGGGCCTGCCTGAACACTGGGGGCATTGTGTTCAACCCTCGCAGGAAACATACCACCCAAAGTGCTGCTACCCCCACTACCATCCACCCACAGCATCCCCAATCCTTCTCACCCATTTCCATCTCCATTATTTCCACCGTCTTCCATGGACAGTATGATGTCAACCTCGAGCTGGAAGCAGACATAGGACAAGGAAGAGTATGATCATTTGAGAGCAACAGGTAGGACTAATGAGGCTGGACTGAAGGATAGAGGGACAGAGTCGAGGAGGCTGAGGGAGGTGCAAGGAGGAAGACAGATTTGAAGGGCTGGTATAAAGGGGGCGTTCCCCGGGGTTTCCGTAATATGGAGGGCTAATGGGAAGATTGATGGATTGAGACAGCAAAACAAAACAAGGGGTGGTGATAAAATGTAGAGTGGGGGATTGAGCAAGTAGGGATCAGGCTGAATGGTGTCTTGCAGCTTCAATTCTGAGGATATGTGAGTGTGCGTGTTACAAGGCCAGGAGAAGGACGGAAATTTAGTGCCTTTGGGGGCAGGGAGTGGGTGTGACCCGTTCCCTAATTACCAGGGAGGTCTCGGGAGCTTGGGTACAAGACAAGTGTGAAGGGTGGGAGAATGAGACAGGATACAAGAGGTTAGTGCAGGTCAATGCTGACCACCTAGGATGCCCCTTGCAAAAGACGCACACCCCCATTCTATTTCAACTCTCCCAAAGTGCTCAGCTGAATGCTATAAATAAATATCGTGTCTTCACCTCTAAAAGCTGATAATTTACTGCCCACCCATTTCGCTCTGCCCATCTCTTCTCCATTTCTCAGCACCGTTGCCAGGCGGTGAATGGAGCTTGTGCTTTGAGTTTGGAGGACCAGGCCTGTGTTTTCTGGAGGGGCTGTCCTCAAAGTTTGAGCACCCTGGAGTGGATGCACACACACACACACACATATGCTTATATGTTGAATGCCGCACATGCTCCTTTATCAGCCACCGCGGAAACAGCTACCCACATGGCAAGGATCTGAAGGATTCTTTTAGGAGGAACCTGTTTTCTTCTCTAATTAAATGTGGGTCTAATAGGACTCCAGGTTGATGTTTCTTACCTGTCAGAATCAAGAATGTCAAAATGTGTCCTCACTTTTTTAAATTTGCATATTCCTCCACGGAGACTGGTCCATTTGTTCAAACAGATAAAACAACCTGTTTGCTAAACATCAAACTCTTTATCTGATTATTTAATTTGTTGTACCTCTGAATGTTTTAACTCATACAGTGGGTCGTTTTGTAGACATTTTGTATAGATTCCATTATCAATATTTACAAAAAGGCCTTAAAAACATAAATGCAGAGTGCACAGAAAAGAAGCCCCAATGCAAAATGAATTGTTCACTCAATTCAACCTTATTTACCATCACAAAAGATTAATTGTTGCAACCTGCTGTAGTGGTCAAGGCACAGACCATGTAATTGTAATGTCTCTGGTTTATATCTGACCTTTGCCGCTTTTTGTATCTGTATGTATTGCTATTATCAACTATTCAATAAAAAAGGCAAAACTTCCAAAAATAAGTAAATATCTGGCAAAAGGAATTAAATTCAACCAATGCTTGTATTTTTTAAAGTTGTACTTCCAATTGTTCACTGCTCCAGCTGGTGACCTTAAGGGAGAAGTATAAGTTACAGAGAAGAGCAGCAAAATGTCCAAGGTCGGATGGATGAATTGGCATCCACTCTGATGAAGTGTCTCCTCTAATAGTCAAAGTTGTCTTTTTAAACTTTGACCACCATCTTTCTTTAAACTTAAAACTTAAAACTTTTATGAAAAGAAAATAAGCACAAGTGGTAAAACTATTGCCCAAACTGTTTGTTGTAAACATCCATCACAGTTTAAAGATCAACATCCTGCTTCAAATTTGAATTACCATGCTTATGTAGCCAAAAACTAATCTTTAAACATTTATTTTAAAAAGGACAACCCCACTCCGTAATGGGAGTGTCAAAACAAGCACAAGGTCTATATACAATCTGGACACTTATTTCATAATTTTAAGTAATAATAATAATAATAATAATAATAAGGGTCCAGAAAGTTAATGTCACTAATGGTTAACTATGGTTAAGTAATGCTTATGAGGTGCTCCTATATATTTATTAAGGTTTATGTCAGGTTACTAATGTTAAGTAATACCTTACTTAAGGTTAGGTAAGGGCTACCTGATGATATACACAGCACAGCATTAGTAAATGATTACTTAAGACTCTAAATAATTGTTTATTAATGCCCATCCAGGTAACATGTATACCATTAGTAAATGATTACTAGAGACATTATTAACGTTTTACTGATATATTAACTAATGTATTAATTAATACTAAGTAATGCATACATAAGGTTAACTAATTACATTATGTAACTTTTATTAATGCTTAATAATCTATTAATTAACTCTGAGCAGTAGACATTAATTAACTGCCTATTAATGCATTTATTAATATTAATGTTAAGTAATACATTATAATGATTATTAAAATATTATTAAACTGTTAATTAATGCTTAATAATGCAGTAACTAACGTTAATTAAGGGACCCTTATTGTAAAGTGTTACCAAAGTATCATTATGATGCCATCCAGACTGGGGAGGTACCTCAAGCTTTGAACACCTCAAACTGATTTACAATAGAGGCCTAGTGAGATTACCGAGATTATTAAAAGGACAAATGACACCCCACAGGACAGAGATGGGGTCTGTTTTACAGTTTGGGAATAATCAGACCTCTTCTTTAATTGATATTGACTGTTTACTTTAATGGATGTGACTCAACAACAGACAGACTGTAAGCAACACTACAGTGTGAAGCCCCCTTTCTGTAACAGCCCTGACACACACACATGGATTTTGGAAACCCCCTTTTTCAACTGGGAAGCCTGGCAAATAACAACAGGGATCGTAAATCTACCTGCATACCAAGTTGACTGAACATTTAATGCTTCTACCTCTCATTTGCCATTATGCTCATCACATTCAGTCAAAGTTGTTCAAGTTGACGAAAATTCCATTGTTCTAACTCAGGCTGTCAAAGTTAATGATTTAATGACACACAGTTATATACACATAGTTAACACAAATTCTACTTAACGCTGCAAAATTTTTTGACTCATGTTATGACCCTCAGCCCACCCTGTAGTTTTTCAGAAATCATGAAGCGATGCAGCAGTAACATTGTGGTTGGCAAGCAGAAACATACCTCCTTGAGCAGAAATGGATAAAGAAAAGGGTCTTCTGAATGGCAAGTTCAGCTTCAAAGCCCTGCCAGATGGTTTTCTCAACAAGAACAAAGTTATTTGCATGTACTGTTTATGTGAATTAAGTTAGTACATCGATTCTCAAATACCACTTGCTGGCCAAGCACACAGCTGATGCAGAGAGCCTTCCTCCTCCTCGCTAAAGGCAGACTGTCATGTCCTGTAATATATGTGGGGGATTTTGGTGCTTGGTGTGGTTTCTTGTTTTCTGGTTTATGCTTACAGAGGTGCATGGAGAGGCTGGGTGGAGCTTTCCATTACCGGAGCCGCTGTCACATGCGTACCTGCAGCAGGTTGGCAATCAGCGCCTGCTGATAAAGCCCTGCTCTTCACGCTACCTGCTGCCAGATGATTACATCAACTCGATGTGGTACATGTCTCCAGTTAGACTGTCGATCTTCATGACTTCTAATTGTTTCGTTTTGTTCTCTTGGAAAACTAAGTACTCTCGTGTTCTCTCTAGTGATCACCAGCACACTGGCTTCCTGTGTTTCCTGCTCCAGCCATCCAGCCCTCCGCACCTCTGCAGCCAGCTGTCTCACTCCGTGCTCTCTGGCGTCTCAACGCACCACGCTACCACCAGCGTCACCGTGAGCTACCGCACCTCCACCTCCACCTCCACCTCCAGCTACCAGACAGGAACTCCACCTGGAGCGATCCACTCCTTCACTTTCTGAACCAGTGTGAAATCAATAAATCACTCCTGAACCTACTTCCAGCTTCAGTGTCTGCATTTGGGTCCTCACTCAACCAAACTGAGCGCAACACAGACCTTGCAGGATAGTTTGCAACAGAGATGTCTGGACAACTCTACATGCGACAAACTTTCTCCAGCGATAGCCAAATCGGTGGCTACAGCTTGCAGGCCAATTAACATTGTTTAGTTAACCTTTACAAGTGTAAAGTTGGACACTATATTGTGTTAGTACTACTAAGGAATGTTACATTCAGGTCAATATGCCCAACTGTTGCTTGTTGGGCTTGAGTTTGCTGTGTTATGCCTTCAGCATATTTTTTGAGCAGGAAGTACCTTTGAGGTTATTCTGGAGAATATTCTGGACAGTATTTGTCATTGTTTTGGATTGTTGCAATAATAATAAACATACATTTGCATAAAGTAAGCATATTTGTCCACTCCTATGTTGATAAGAGTATTGAAAACTAATTTGTGATTAATTGTGGGTTAACTATGGACAATCATGCCATTAATCAGGATTAAATATTTTAATCAATTGACAGCCCTAGTTCTAACACTTCCCAAGCCTGAGTAATTCATTTAAGATTTTCATTGCATTTCTAATATGTGACAATACTGCCATCTACTGATCATGTATGGGTAATTGCTTCTACATTAATACATATCTAAGTAACAAGGACATATCTTATTACATGTAGTGAAGGAAATGTTGTAGAACCCATACAAATTTATTTAGCAATGTAGTTGGGAATGATTTACTCTTTGTTTAACAGTTAACTTTGCATGAAGTTAACGTTCTTCACGATAATTTGCCTAAAAGTAGAATTCACTCATGTAAATATTTTTATTTGTTGTTTTTATTGTTCCTTTCTCTTTTTGTTTATATACTTCAAGTGCAGATATTTTAATATTTTGATGGGTCATGGTGGATGATCTATATGTATTTTCAGCATGCAAAACTCTGTGTTTTATTAATTTAAAGTTTTGAGAGTCATCGTCTCAAACAATGAAAGGACAGGAAAGACTCCTGATTGGTTTCCTCCAAAGATAAAAACAACTGGAAATGTGGGTTTCATGCTTCTTTTAGTTTCGTTTGATTCTTTTTAATTTTGTCTCTTTCATTTGCTTCTTTGTCTTTTCATCATCTTCTCCTTCGGTTTCTTGTTACCCTTTTGCTTTTATTCATTGTCTTACCCTCTTTTGTTCTCATACTTATTTTTGCCATTTTGTTTTGCACACAAGCTTCTATTCCGAATTTGGCAGGCAAGTTTCAATGCCAAACCACTGCACAAGAGAGACCCGGTACAACCTGTCAGCTGGTAACCACATGTCACCTCAGGGACAACACCACCCAGAGTTCACCGTGAAGAGGTTTCTGTTCACTGCATTCAGTGCTGTGGGTTCCAACCAAGCTCAACTCCTGCCTGGCCTTCGCAGCTCAAAGTAGGCATGAACCATCTTCCACTTTAACTGCTCATGACTGGGTCTATGTCAAAATAATATAATGATAATAATAATCTTATTGACAGTATTTAACTTCCAAATTTTGCATCTTCCTTCAGTATTAGTTACTAGAATCTGTATTGAACAGATTATTTCTTCCACCATTCCCCATTCGTCATTTAATTCACTATCATCATACTGATTGCTTGTATAAGGTAAATATTTATGTCTGAGAATCATTTCATTTAAGTCACTGGATTGGTATAAAATCAATTATTAAATATTTTCACTTAGACCCAGTCCTTGTTCTGTGTATTCCTTTGCAGTGGAGAACGGAGATCAATTTAATCGAGAAGTCACACTTTTGGAAATTTGACTGATAACATAATAAATTATTGATTTGATGTCACTTTTCCTCTTCAGAGGTGGTGCCCCTGAAACGACCGTAGAATCACTGAGATTCCACTACAACATGTAAAATCAAATCAGCAAATTCATATATTAGTTGAAGCACACAAATCAAATCACTACAAAGCAAAATATTTAAAATTCAACACAAACTCATTAGACAACTTAATGATGAACCTGGTGCGTCGTGGTCACTGTAATACTTGCTGTAGGTGCACACTGTACTCCTGTGAAATGATGGATTATTCCTGAAATTTCAGTTACATATATATATATATATATATATATATATATATATATATATATATATATATATATAGAGAGAGAGAGAGAGAGAGAGAGAGATACACATAAAATATATACAGCTGTACTGCAGCCATGCTTACCAACTGTAGTGGCACACTACAGTCACACTACCTTGCTCAGCATGACCCACCCTACTCTGCCTCTGATAGGCTACATCCTGCCCATTAAGTAATGTGCATGTGTAACTCTCATCAAAGATTGAATTTAGGCGAGATGACTCACTCCGTAGCTAAAACGGAGCATTTGTGACACAGTGTGGTGCAGCAATGCACCATATGAGAAAATAATGTATTTTTTGAAAATTAAACTATGTAAACCTATTCTACTAGGACCCCTAAATAAAATTATGAACCTGAAATTTAGCATAATATGACCTCTTTAACGATAGAGGCAGCAGATTCGAGTTTTAGAATGTTAATAGAATGGTATTTCAGGTATGAGGAATTTATTTGCTTCATCTCATATATTGTCTGGTATTATCCACTGGAGTCCCATATTTTTTTTTAATCTCTTTCTCGTTCTTGAAGCCATCTGCTTCCCTGGCACCCCTGCCCACATCATATTCACCTGGAGGAACAGAAAAAAATAGGAAAACAAAGAAAACACACAGAGAGCATGCAACTGAGACAGATAGAAGTCTTTGCCAGCACTGCCATGGTGCCACTCACTCAACTACTGTAGCTCTACAGAGGATTGAGAGTGAAAGTGACTAGGAGAGAGGGAAAAAAACAGGATTCAAAGAGAAGAAGACTATGCTGGCAGTTTCTCTCTGCCTCTGCTGCCATGGCAAGGTCAAATAGACCCACCTAAGAAATTGTAACCCTAACCGAGGCATGGAAAAGGCGGTGCAGGATAGGAGAAATGGATGGGGAAAGGCTCTGTTGAGAAAGAAAATAGTGTCTGTATTCCCCAGTAAATCAGTGTTGTTGAGAAACCCAGTTCAGAGCTGACAGAGAGGAGGCTTTTGTTTGCAGCACAGGCGACACAGTGAACAGCCTAGGGTGGTATGGTCTGGAATGTGACTTTATTGTTTATCTTTCAAGAGACCAGGTCAAAATGGGATACACTGTAGGGGAAATTAAGAGAGAAATTTTGTTTGTGTGTATGTTTGAGTGCATATATAATGCATGTGTACCAGTTGTAGCCAGTACCGACCAACAGCCAACGGTCTTAGTTTTAAGATTATACTTTTGTTGCCCAAAAATACCCGCAGCTTATTGCATCATAAAAAAAGTAATTAACATTGTGTACAGTGTTTATGTAAAGTCAACGCTTACTTCTATGTTATAACTAGTTTCACACTAAAAAAATAAAAACAAATTGCAAACAATTTCTACTTTTTTTCACTTTTTTTACTTTTATTACTTTAACTCATAATTATACTTTTTATTTCATTATTTAAATGCAAAATAAAGGTGTATTTCTTTCCAATAATAGTTACTATATATCTCTCAGGTTGTTCATGGAAAAAACACATCAAAGCAACTCACATAAAACAGAAGCTCTCAACTGGAGAAATAAGGACATCAATAACACAACACAGCACAACAGGACATACAAGAGAAGTATGTGAAAAACACCCAACCGGAGAGGGATGTCCTTGCCAAAGGACTGAACAACAAGTTGGCAGACACAGAGGCAGAACAGTTTCGGTTGAAGGTATCAGCCGCTCTTGCTAATCCAAAAGCACCTCCCTCCAACCTCACTACTGAGGAAAGGAAGGCCCTGGCATCACTCAAAAGAGACCGGAAAATCACCATCTTGCCTGCAGACAAAGGAAAATGCACTGTAGCGCTAAACACAGCAGACTACCACACCAAAGTCACTGATCTGCTCAGTTATACTAACACCTATGAGTCACTGAGGCAAGATCCTACCAGTAGCTACAAAAAGAAGGTTATAGCAAATCTGATAACTGGAAAAGGAGACAAAGCCATTGACAGGCCATTATATTACCGACTGTACCCCAGGGAAGCAATCCCATGTATCTATGGACTCCCAAAGATACACAAGGAAGGAGCACAACTCAGACCCATCATCATCAGCATCAACTCAGTTACGTATAACATATCCAAGCACCTGGCCAGCTTAAAGGAATAGTTCACTCTAGAACGAAATTCAGTCATTATCGACTCACCCTCATGCTGATGAGAAATCCGGTGTAGTTTTTTATTCCTGAAAGTGCAGCTGGAGACCCGCGGGGGTACCCTCCTGCAGCAAAAATCCATATAATGGGCGTCAATGGCGCCCGAGACGAAAAGGTCCATAAAACTACACAAAAACTTTGTAATATTCCTCCATACTGCTCGTCCACTGCAATCCAAGTGTCCTGAAGTGACGACATCCAGAGTTTACTCGAAACGACGTCATTTAGTATATTTTTATAGCCTAAACAGTCACAATACTATATTTGCCTGGAGGCACGCTCGCGCATGAACGCGAGTCTCCCTCACACCCGCTTGCACTATGGAAGCCAGACAAGATCAACGAGAACTGGCGATAGATACACACCGGTATTTAAATCCAGCTGTGAGCGACCGAGTGACACACAAACACAAGAGGGATCTGCCTGCACTAGTGATTTAAACTTTGAAAGAAAAAAGAAAAATGTCTGAGGACTTCGGCTTCGGACTACGGCTTCCGTAGTGCGAGCAGGGATACAATACAAAAAGAAATGGCATCATTTCATTAGCTGCACCAGGAAAATGCTTCAAGTACTGGTCCTAACACTCACATGTTAGCCTACCACTTGAGCTATTGCATATCATTTTTTTAACAAAATAAACTTCAATTCATGATCTGACTGTCAGCTGACCACAGTACAATGTGGGAAGCACTGACCATAATTGCTGCACACAATGCATCTACCACTCCCTTCAAATAACCGCTTGCTACCTATCACATGAGCTGCCCATCACCCAACTAACCCCAGACTTCTATTATTACTTTTTTTTACATAGCAACAGTCCTGTGTTGGCTTTGAGAGAATCAATGAAGTTTTTATGCCCCATAAATACATTCAGATGTAACTTTAAGTAAATACATTTAGTTCTCCATCTCCATCCAGTTTTCTGTAATTATTATAATTTTTGCAGAGATGATGACTTTTCAGTCACAGGAGTTGAGGAGTTGGACAAGTAATGTTGTAAAGTAATATGATATTTCATGGTCCTTGAAAAGCTGTATTTACTTTCATATATGTAATTGTGCTATTCTTTCTACATGATTGCGACAGCACCGACATCAGCAGCCTAACCTGTTAGGCAACACTGATCTGTGTTTATAATCAGTCAAGAAACCTCTAGATGTCCTTCCTGTATATACAGTAGTTGTTTATGCTAATGGTACTGTATATTGTCTAAATCAATGGTCCTCAATAGGCAGCCTCCGGGCCGCATCCGGCCTGCCGGCCACCTATTTGTGGCCCCTGAACTGTTATTCCTTCACTATGTGTTTTGGTTGGGTCAGCACGTGTATACCGGGACTTGTCTCCATGCCAATGATACACAGACAGCCTGTTACTTGGTCACTCACTGCTGCGAGCGCAATTTTTAACTTTCACTTTTGTTTTTGGAGCAGTTTGCATATTGACATTTTGCCGGCTGTATGAGCCTAGATTGCACGAAAATGGTGTGTTCCAAGTTCACTGCTAAAAGAAAAGTGGACAGTGAAAATCGGCAATCCAAAGAAGAATGGACTGAAAAATTTGCATTCATTCTCCCTCCAACCAGCACAAGACCCCTGTGCTTAATATGCCAGGAGACTATAGCTGTGAGGAAGATTTCCAATTTGAAATGGCATTATGAAACAAAGCACACTGACACACTTTGAATGTAAAAATAGTTTTTTATTACACTTTGATTCCTGACATCTTGATATATTTGTTTACCAAAGGAATCTATGGAGGTGTTGATTTTTTCGTTAAACTGAAAGGGACATTTGGTTTGATTTTAGCATGTATGTTAGTTTTGGAGTTCCTGAAATGCTTGATTCACCTTAGGACAGAAATACATTTTTCCTTCTTTCTTGTGGTTCTTTGTGTTTATATTTAAAAAGAAAAGTATTCTTAACCCCCTCCTGATATATTTGTTTTGGATTCATGACAGGGGTCATGTTTTGTTTTATTCAACTATTTATTTTAATTTATGTCAAAATGGAAATGACATTTTATTTTAGCTCGTATTTTTGTTGCTGTTTTGAATGAAAAGGACATTTTGTTTTGAATATTACAGTATTATTGCATGTGGCCTGACCGACCTCAATAAATGGACCTTTGAGTCAATGAAAAAAATCTTTGTGGCCCTTTAAGATTTGTATTTGAGTACCCCTGGTCTAAATGATAAAAGGTATACTATTTTTGTGGTGTTATTTATTTACACGTGTTCTAAAAGATTCAATAAACAAGAGTCTTACCTAATTCAGTTATTTTTCGTGCATTATGTAAAGTGTAATGGGTTGGTTGTTTATGCTGTAAGTGTAAAGAAAAGGCATTGATCATTTTCAAGACTTTGTTCAAACAAGTTAGAGATAATGCAAAACATGGAATAGTTCCAGCACTTGATGTGAGTGCTCTAAAACATAGTCCTCGAATTCTGGCCTCCACTGTGAGGTCGCTTCCGGTGCAGGTTCCACTGTCAGAACACTTCCACTGTCAGGACGGGAAGTGAGGACATTTTTTATTTTTTTTTGGGAAGTGAGGACATTTAAATCTCAATTTCACCTGCCTTTTAATTTGAGAGAGACCAGCGAGTCAGCAAGTGTCCCGAGTAGTGGTGAGTTGCTGAATTTTTATTATCCACAGAAAGTAAATGCATGGTTTCTTGTGTTCTTCGCCAATATAGGTGCCGTAAAATAGTAACGTTATAGAAGTCATTAATGATGCAAATTACCGAATGTTACATGTCGGTTTGGGTTGTCGTTTTGAAGCTAAGTTAGATAATGTCAAAGTTAACTTTCACCAATGGCGGTTAGCATCAACACCTTAAGTTCTCAGGGATTATTAACTTTTTAGTGCATAACGTAAAGTAACTGTTCACAATTGTTTGTATGTAACGTTATAAGATATTTTTGTAAACTTGTTTGAAAATGTGTCTTTCTGAACTCACAAACGTGACATGTGAGACAGCCAAGCTACCAACACGATGCAACACACCATGATGTTTTGCCTGAGGTCGACTACCTAATTAGCGATATCACCTGTTTAAGTGCAAGTGGAATCAAAATGTGGCAGGACTACATGGCACTTTTTTACTTTTTTATTTTCCACCTCTGTTGTATACTACAGTATATAAACAAAACGAATAGTAACTGAAATAACTGAGAAGTAGAAGAAGCTTCTGCACCATCAGTACTTTTATTTTTGATACTTGAGTATATTTTGCTTCTAACATAACATACTAAACTACTTAAGTGTCTTGTTTTAGCCACTTTCACTTAAGTAAGTTTTTGAATGCTGGACTTTAACCCGTAGTGCAGTATTTTCGTAGTCATTATTATTTCTTCTACATAAGTAAGGCCTCATTTACACTACCTGGTGCAAGTGGCCATTTTACCAAGCAAAGACAATCTAAGTTTGCAGGCTGAATACATTTTAATTTGAATTGAAGTTCATGTACTATAATTCAAACACATGACGCATTTTATATCCTTTTTAGATGCATCATTCAATTAAAGCCTGCAGTGGAATGCTGCACAACATGCTACAGTCAGTACCACTGCCCCCCTTGTCCCAAAGGCATGTTTAAACCGAGCCAACCAGCCAGACTTCAGCAGCATTTGGAGGTCCACATGAAAAATGCCATTGCATTTGAAGGTAATGCCATTGCATTTTAGATTAAAGATACACACGTGCACACACACACAGGTTTGTGATACACATCAGTCCCCATACATGTACAAAACAAAACCTGGGGTTGAGTACACAAGGTTCAGTGTGAGTTGGAGGAATGCAAGCAGTACTCCAAAATGGCATCACGACGTGGATTCACTTCTACACACTGTGAACACATCCGCTCTTTGCAATACTGTACAGGCATAGCCACAGAAGAATGCCTCAGAGAAGAAGTGTTAACAGAAATGGTGTGTTACGGGTCCCGAATGTGGGACCTCGGGACAAATACAATTGTCTATGGAAACAGACAGAATGGAAGAGCAATGAAGACACGGAGTTGTGCATGTGCCGTCCAAGTTGCATCTCTTTAATTCTCAAATATTCAAAATATAGCATTAACTCTGCAATGTCATATCCCTATCAGTTTTATGTCTATAAATCACATCCATCCAATTATCTCATAAACACAAATCAATCACAAATTAATACAGCATTGCCCTGTAATCTGACTGTAAGAAAAGGCACATTGCATACTATAAATCTATAGCACAATTTACAGTGTCATTTTACTGTGACTAGCATGCAGCTTACATCTGCTGTTTTACTGAATGTGATACACACTGGACTACAAGTGGACTCACGGAGGGATATAAACATTTTTCTATACAAATCTTCCATAAACATCCTTAAACTCTTATTATTAAATTAACATAGGTGAACCATGTGTAACAAATGAAATATGTGTAAACTATCAGTTGTGTGTGTTTCTTGTTTGCAGGTATGAGACTGTGCGTGTATAGTAGCAGTCTCGAGCACACTTGACCGCCTGCAAGACAAAGGCAGGGGCAAAAAACCGCCAATTTACCGTCAGTAACAGCGCGAATTTCCGACTTCTTTAACAACAATAAACATACGCAAATGACCATAAAACTCACTCTCAGTGTACGTATGCACAAATAAAAGTATAAACAACTTAAATTTATCAACCATTGTCACGTACTGACCTGTGGAAACAGACAGAATGGAAGAGCAATGAAGACATGGAGTTGTGCATGTGCCGTCCAAGTTGCGTCTGGCGAGTGGGCGGAAGTCCACACCTGAGACCACCGGAATGGCAACAGTCCCGGCCTCAAAGGTTCCACTTACTAATGTTCCCTTTTTCTCCACAATGTACATAAAAAATAAAATGTCTGTATAACAGATATTACCGGAGAATCACCTTCAATCCGTAAAATTTAACAGAAGGATTCATTTCCTTTAAATTCAAATTAATGTGGTGACACATTCTTGGGTTCACTACAGGTGCACTTAAAAATTTTTGGTGATTCAAAAAAGTCAACATGTATTAAAAGGCAAATATAGGCAGCACATGTCCCTCTCTGTGTTGAGGTGTCATTTGAGGAAAGCTCAAAGCACTTTTGTTTTTCAGTCCATGAACCAACTTTACAGTATTACAGTCACCTCAGGAGGATATTTGTAACACACAATTCATCAGCAAACACATGGCATTGCCCTTGTGCCAAACCAAGGATGTCATGTGTCCACAAAAACATAAGCAAATGGCATTCATTTTAAATGAACAGGGATGTGTTCAGAACAGAGGAAACCAGCACCAGTACACCAAAAAAGCACCAAGATACTGTCTATCCACCATCAGCAGAAGTCTTCGAACAACTTGTAGAGTATATATATGGACATAAAAATCTTCCAGCTAACCTGCCAGATGATGTTGTAAAACCACAGACTATGTCACAGAGTTGCAGCCAGCAGAGACAGTTTGTGCACTCTGTCCAGGACCTGTAAATCTTGAAAAGTCAGCAAGGATCTCCAGAAAAGCCAGAATAATCACCATGAATGGGGTAATTGAAAGTAAGTAATTTGTGTTTTGCCTGTTATTATGGAAGTTTGCAGGGAATGTAACACAGTGTTAATGATATATTCATGATTTATTTACACCAGATGTATCGACCTATTTCCGACGATGTTGAGTGTGTCACATGACCAATAGATACCAGGAATGGCAGGACGGTCTATATAACTTCAATGACCATACTATATTGACCCTTGAACTGTGTGTATACCTGAGACATAACCTACAGGTATGTACAGTATATTTTTTATGACAAATGCTTAAATATGTGTGTGGGTATATTTGTCTGTATAAATCTTGCATAACATGTTTTTTTGTTTTGTTTTTGCCTCTTCTGTGAAACAACGTCTCAGTATCCAAGGTATTAAATGCACTTGAAGGCCTAAGGAAGGTGACAATTCCTGCCAGAGATACAGTTCTGTACGCCTACTGCCACTTTGAGGCATTGACAAGCCATGATTACTCTTTTTCTTGTGTTTGCTGTGGCTACTATCCTCCAGTAGTTGTCATGGACCTACACAAAAAAGGAGTGTTCAACTTCCCTAGTAAGTCACAGTGGCCCTCATTTATCAAACGAACGTACGACAGAAAACTGGGCGTACGGTGATTTCCACGCAAAGCTCGGCATTTATCAATTTGGACGTGAGCAGAGGCTACAATCAAATCTCACGTCAAGTCTCAACTTGTGTACGCAAGTTTTCAAGTCAGTGTTGATTTGCGGTGCAGCATAGTAAATCTGGCGGAGTCCCAGAATTGTTATTAGACCATATATCCCTGACATTAAAGGTAGCCTACTAGTTTCAAATAGTTTGCAATTAACGGGGTTAATTTAAATATAGGCTAAACAGCCAAAATGCTTCAAGCATTCAGGGATTTCCAGCACCCGAACCCTGTACAAAAAATATTAGTAGGCTATTAAATGTTTACCATTATCCAGCTCAGACTCAGCTGGTGCGTCTGTGTCTCCTCCGCCACTTATGCCCGAAATTGAAGCAGACCCGATCAGCGCAGCCACCCGCTCCTCTGTCTGGGTCAATGCAAGGCTGGATGTATAAATTAAATATTCAAACCTCAGCTGGAGTTTGACGACGGCAACGCTGTTGACCGCAGCAGTGATTTCTTTCCATCTGGCATTCTTCCGACTTCCTTTGATGCCATTTCTCAGGCTGCCAAATAAAACTAATTTGTTTAATTGTTTGTGCGATGTTATGGTCTCAATTTCAAGATCGGAGAAGTTCCTCTTCTTGGACGTATTACGCATCTCCATGTCGTAAACTCTAGGGGCGAGGCCTCTAAATTGAGAATATTTCAGGGCGTGATATTTAAATGACGATTGTTTTCAGCCGCCACATTTATCAACGGCTGATCATTCCTACGCTGTGATCGGCAAGATACGAATGTTTCATGAATCACACGTGAACCCTGTCGTAAGATGATTTCTGCGCTCGGATCTGTGCTGGTTTCTACGTTAGATTGATAAATGAGGGCCAGTGTTTTGTGTGTTGGAAGGGAGTTATATCATATTAAAAACTAGTTAAATTAATTACTTTTTTTCAGTGAGTGACATTAAAGATGCCCCAGAGAACTTCACTGGTGAAGTTAACATTGAAGAGTTCTGGGACTCTGTACAGCTGGAGATGATTTCTCGTGGCTTTGTCCAAAGTATGTACATATTCATTTTTCCGTAAATTAGTAATTACCCTCACTTAATGATGAAATGCACTTTAGCATATTAAGAATGTCACGTGTACTTTTCACAGGTCGTGCAAAGAACAGCTTCAGTGTAAGACCTAGTTTTGAGTACTGGGGCCCATGGATTGGAAAGAATACACGTCAATCTGAGATGGCGTTAAACACAGAATTTGAAAAAGCATCCTCTGCTAAGTCCTCCACTGAAGCTGAAGTCAGCATGGTGTCAGAGGACCGGCTGGTGGATGAGCTCATGAAGCAGAAGGTACAGTTGCTGTGTATGCATGTATGTTTGTTTGAGTTGCATTGTGCAGTAACATCTTTCTTTATTTATTGTCTGTATTTCAAAAGGTTTCAACTGTGCGTAAGCTGTGCAAGGCCTGTAATTTGGATGTGAAGGGATCGTGGATGGATCTGATTCTTAGACTTAGGCAAGAGATGAAGACAAGATATTCCAGAAAATCTGGGGAGCATCTGGTAAGGGTCACAATTAACTGCATGATAACTACCTAAGATTAGCTACTTGCATGTTTACTATTAAACTTTTTTTTCAATTTTCCATTGAAGGTGGGTGGTCAGTGATTCTCTGCCCACATGGTATGGTGTACAGTTTGAAGTTTAACCTGCATGCAGAGTCTCCACAAGATTTTGTTGACCTCCTTCTATCCTGGAAACACCTGCCAAATGTCACTGTTTATGACTTTGCTCGGGGTCTGGCAACTAGGCTTTACATGATCAGGATTTTTGGGGCCGATCACCAATCACCGATTAGTGAGTTTAAATAAACCGATCACTGATCCGATCACGCAAGGGAGCAATATTCATTGAATATGATGCATTAAATCATATATTTCTGTGTGAATGATGAATGCATTAACAGAACTACAGTTTCAGCATCAACAGCTAAAAGATGCCGGATGATTTCTGTGGTTTTTTCTCCAAAGTTCCCTCCCAAAAACAGATGGAGAACTGTCCTCCAATCACCAGGTCTATGCTGCTGATCTCTGAGAGGAACGCCCGTCATGTAGTCGGGGTTCTGCGTTGCCTGGTGTCGATCCACTGGGCTGTCAAACTCAGCAGTGACATGGGGCTGACGTCTGATGACCAAATGTCTGTGGTGAAACTTATCGAAGGACTGTCTTCTTTCAGGAGGCTCTCGACGTGCGAATACACATCCCGGTGTAGCTCATTTAGACCGGTATCGCCACAGTATGTGTGCCCTGGGAGGAGGTAGCGTGGATCAAAGTATGCCAGCAAACGTTGAAATGCGGGGTTCTATGGCTATACGGATGGGTACTGTCTAAAGTAGTTTGCTTTAGCATCCGTTTCGGTATTTCTTTTTCTTTTTCCACACTCCGTTTCTTGAACTCGGCATGCTCCTCCTTGTGTTCCTTATCCAGGTGCCTGATTAAATTTTTCATGTTGAAACATTTTGCAGTTGCTCCCCCACGAGGTACTCTAGTGTTGCACAGATTGCAAATAGCTTGAGTTGTATTTGTCTCATTCACTTTGAAGAAGTCCCACACCACCGACATGTGCGTTTGAATCAGACAGCTAATGATTCAAGATTCAAAAAACTTTATTGTCCGTCACATCGTGACAGGGCTCAAAACTAGCTGTCGGATTCAAACAAAGATGTCGGTGGTGTGGAACTTCTTCGGAGTAAATGAGACAGATAAAACACAAGCCATCTGCAATCTATGCAACGGGAGCATCTGCAAAAAGTTTCAACACGACAATGACGTCATTGATCGGATCGGCGAATTAAGACATTACAGCCGATCTCACAAATTGCATAAAATGCAAAATATCGGCCGATCCAATATAGCTGATCAGATCGGCGGAAAACCTACTGGCAACTCATGTCAACCTACGTTGGCCAACTGTGATACCTTTCAAGCCACATGAAGGGAGATTGGCTGCATTGACACCACAGAACATCACAGCAGCTCAGCAGAACAAACTCAAGATCTCCCTACCATGACTGACTGAAATGTTGCAGAATCCTGATAAAGATGGGCATCCATGCACTGGTTCCCCAGACCACTATGTCTTGTATGACAAATTCCATGAGGCCAATACCAAAGACCCACAGGAAGTGTTGAGGAGGATCAACCTGGTTCCAGAACTTCAGGGTTCATTGAATAGCCAGGTGGCCGAGCAACTTTTTTCATGTATGCGCAAAAACAACTACTTCCTCAATAACATGGCATCCTCAACACACGTTTTTTTGATGAGAAACCTAATACATCACAGAAACAACAAAACGAATGCACAGCTTTTAGAAAAGCAACTACAGAGAGGACGTGAGTTATATCATTTGCAAGACATCACACTGGACAAATTTGGACAAGCAGTATTTGGTAAAAACTAATTTAAAGAGATATGTTTTGTTTCGTAGTGGTAATTTGAAATATAATGCTTATGTTGCCTGATAATGATTTCTTAAACCTCAGAGCCCCCAGCACCTGATATGCCTACTGGAACACCTCAGCAGCTACATAGGCTCCCTACATGGGCTCCCCACATGGGCTTGATATTTTGTTTTGATTTTTGATACAAAAAATCAACACAAAATAGTATTGGCAAGATTTTATATTTTAATTCCCTTTAATAGACACTAATGCCTGTGGACCACATGACCAATGACCAAATGATCACAAAATGTGAGAATGTGAGACTATGCCGAGCATCATGGACCTTCAAGCTTCATCCTGCCCAAGAGCAGCTGGTATGTATTCTTAAAGGAAATAAAGAGCTGTGTGATATATTAGACAGAGATATGTGCTTCTCACCTTGAAGCCCTGCCACCCATGTTCCTATATTATAATTTTAAATATTATGCTTGTTATGATTTTGTGTTTTTCTTCAACAATCATCAGCTTAAATACATATTGGACATCGACAACCCAGCGGGCGAGCTCATTGTAAAAACAGGAAAAAGTTGCCTGACCTGAGCTGACTTCTGGGGGCTTGGATTGAACAAGGAAATAGAATCAACCTTGAGTTAACATTTGAACCCATTTAATTGTGAGCTAATTATGTTAGTATGTCATTGCCAAGGTTTTTTTTTGTTTGGTTTGCAGATAGGAAATGAGTGCTTTGAAGTTATTGAGAAAATTGCTCAATCACAGGTATAAAACATAAATATTGTTTTCGGAATATACTTTTCCTTTTTATATTATATGGGTATTTGCTCACATTTGAAATGTATTCCACAGGGGAAAACCATTTTTGTGGCTGACCTCTATATTGTACCAACCTGGCAAAAACCAACATTGTGTGATCCTCTTACAAGCTTACCTGTAAGTGCAACTTGTCCTACTGATTTTTATTCAAATTACATTTCTTGTGTATTTTACCAGTTTGCTTTTGAACTTTTCCTTTGTATTAGAATGATGCTTCAATCAGAGATGCCATTGTCATTCCATGCATTTCCTGCTCTCTGTAAGTAGTGATGCTTACTGTAACAGGTGGTTTGCATGTCACGGAAAATTTGTATCAAATGTTAACAAAAGTATCTTCATTTTCTATAACAGTACTGTTGTTGTGTTGTGTTGTGTTGTCCTTTCACACAATGTTGAGTTCAAATTGAGTACAATTACAGGTTTTGAAACCAACACAGAGAGAAATAGTCCATTATTAAATAAGGAGATGAGGGGACTTTTGGAGTTCATGTTCCAAAGCTCTTCTTAAGAGTTCCATTTTTTGTTTTTTAACCAGATCATGTTCAGATCAGTGTGACAGCCTGCAACATAAGTATAATTGTAGTTTTGTGTATCAAATCATGGTTATAAATTTTATTTTAGTTTTACAGATTTAACATGATGACCTACCAACATTAACATATTTCATACAATTGAGTCAAGAAACTGGCACCACAAAAAGTCTGTTGAAATGATGTGTGGCGTGTGACTGCATGGAACGGAATGCATGGATGGTCTGTCCCGAATCGGAATCAGTGTCGCATGATCATGAAAAGAGCCCATATTGATAATTTTAATGACTATTATTTATCTTTAATGCAACTGTCTTTTAGAAACCTTTCCCAGTCACTAAATCCTGGCAACTGGACAGAGAAAACTGGATTACAAATTCAGGTAAGAGTATAAAGTATGTATATATATATAATGTATATATATATTAATAGTTGAATACTTTAAAACTGTAAAACAATAATTACATAATTGACTTCTTTCTGATATCTAGGGTTTTCCACGACAACGATACGGGATTGACTGTGGCATCTTAATGTTGATGGTAGTAGACATTATTTGTTATATATTAATTATTTGTGTAATTCTGTGTGCGTTAAAGATATCAGCATTAAATTAAAATTACTATGTTTTATTCCTAGAATGCCCTTTACACCACACTGGATGCTCCCTATGACTTTTCTATTGTAAGTTGATTCATGCAATCAAAGTAAGCTCAAAATTACAACAACAAAACATTTATTATTACATAATGTGAGGTTTTTTTTGTTGATCTTCATTTTTCAGATGGACATGCCACTTTTGCGATAGTGGTGGTGTATATCCTTATGGAAAATTTTGACCCTGGAAGGTGAGACCGCAAAGATTTTGATATTTGATTGACTTGAAGTTGTTACAAGAAATTACAAATTATTTATTTCTATTGTTTAATCATTTTTTGAGCCATGGAAAGCTGTTCACCCACTGGACAGATGCATCAAAAGCCCTCCTGCGAGGTGAGGTGCCACCAGTGTTTAGGCTGATGAAAAAGAAGGTGGATGACATTACTGAGGTCAGATTTTAATTTTGTTTGAGTTCCATCCGAGTTTTTCTTTTGTTTCAGGTCAGAAACCAGCATTTCCATTTCCCTATTTTTTTTTTACCAATCTTTTTTCCAATTGTACTGCAATTGTGGGGTTGCTTTAAAGAATATGCCATTCACAAGTTAAGGTCAGACCTGCTGTCTGCAATTTAAAAATAAAGTGTCTAGATAATGCATGATTGGATTGGAAAATTAACATTTGTTGAGCGCTCTAATATGTCTAGGTGGTGGAGGAGGAGGGCACTGATGGGATCTTTTCTTTTTCTTCTTATTGGAGCTTGTGTTTTGAATATTACAAATGATCATTTTGCTTATCTATATATTTTCAGGAAGAAGAGCAGCAGGCTGAGGTCTCAGTCAGACCTGCCGATGTGGACACACCAGTGGAAGGGGTAAGCTTTTTCACAGTATCTATTGGTCAGATACTGTTGGTGCAGCAGCTATGGTACAGACATCTTTCTTTCTGTCTTTTCCATAGGACTCGGTTGAAGATCGCATTCTTCACGATTGCAGACATGCAGCAGAGTGGGTTGAGGCCAACAAATGACTGTTCTCTGCCAAAGTGGACCTGCCTGATGTTCTGTGCATGGGGGAGGAGAAACAGGCTGAGGCTGCTCTGCAATATGGGAGGGTGTGGAAAGAAGAAGTGGATGAGCATGAAAAGGAAGCAATCCTGGAGCCCTTCAAGTTCACATTTTACAATACTGAGGAATTGGAAATTCTGCGAAGAAATAATGGACCAAAGAAATGATTTGACCTATTGTGAATGTCACACAGATGAGTGAGTTTATTGTGTTCAAGAATAAAGGGCTACAGTACATTTGATCATGTTGTGACTTGGTGTGTTTTTTGTTTTTCTCATTGATCACTTAATAATTCACTTGGATTATACTGTACATATCAAGAGTTAGGGTAGTATTTAGTGGTACTTAGGTGTTCCAGCAGCACAAGAACATAATTAGCATAGACATAGAACCAAACATGAAATTTATGGTGGTTAAGAATAAAAATACAGAATAATACAACAGAAAAACAAATTGAAAAAAATATATAGAAAAGGAGCAGTGCAATAAAGTCAAAGTTAAATGATAATGAAAAGTACTGTATATACTGTATAGTACACAATAAAATGTATAGGCCTATGACATCTTATGAGATGTTGGCTTTTGAATATGAGTAATAACTTAAAAGAACATTTGTGCACTGAGCAATGTTATTCCTGCCCTCCATTGTTTTCATTGATCAACTATTTGACCTTCTCTTTTCAAGATCCTCAGCTTTAAAGGCTACAAATAGACAATTGAGCCCTGAGTCATATCACCCACCGTTTGTTTTTCGTAATGACTAAGTTGTAAAATTATGCAGTGCAGTGTATATTAGTCTACATATATGGCAATCATTAATGAGAAGTGTTTTGAAAAACACAAAGGGTAATGCTTCAATCGCCAAATCAAAAGCTTTATTTTTTTCTTTGAATTAATACAGATTATGGATGGCTTTTTGTCCTAGATTTGGACAGAATAAATCAAAATGCCCACGTTGGGGCTCATGCGCAACATAAAAGGAAAACACAGAACAAAAATGACAAACAAAACAAAAGTTTACTATATAAATAAAAACGATATATACTATAGACAAGGAATTGATAGATTTTACGTCATATTGTTTACTTATTAATGCATTTGTGAGGAAAACAATTCAACCGGAAGTGTATTCGCGATTTTTTTTTTAAATGTATCCCGTGCATTTCCTGTCCTGACAGTGGAGGTGGCCTGAGAGTGGAGCCTGCGGCGGTAGCGACCTCACAGTGGAGGTCTGCAGCTAGAACCTCTGGGATATTTTTATGGAACAGAGCTTGCCTGTCCTCAGCATTCTGTGAACATACACTTTCAATGGTCAATACTTAAGACATTCCTGGACAAAACTGTACAGATGTCTCAGTTTATATGACATGTTTTTTCATTTTATCTATTCATGCTTTTGACTTGAAGTACCAGCCCTTTATTTTTCTTTACATGTTTATACTTACTGTGTTAATTGTATTAAAAACAATGTGTGCTACCGATAACATGAGGCACAAAGTCGTAAAAAATGTCTGTTGATCTCTTTGGACTAATGTCACATAATGAAAAAGAACATACTCATGCAAACACAGACACACAAATGCACACATACAAACACACACAGCTATTTTCCATGATGCTACAGTTAACAAGTCAACACCTGATTTCAATCTGGCAGCACCTGCAGTGTACTTGTGTGAACTCTCAAGAGCATGTGTGCATGCATGCTTGTTTGTGTGTGTGTCCCTGCATGGATGCATGTGTGTGAGTTTAACAGGCAGGTGGTAATGAGGCAGATTGTGCTGTACTGGCTTCTATAATGAGGTGCCACTAATGGGCCCCTATAGCCTCTAATAAGCAGTAATTATAGTGTGTGTTTACCAAGTGGCTCAAACAAGGTTGAAAAGGTTACCTTCACACATAGCTACTCCACTGGCCCTCCCCCACAGAGACACTAAGTGACAACACTGGAAAGTGCTTTATGTGTCTCGGAATTAGCATGTATGTTAGATTTGGAGAGGAATGAACTATTACAGGTGTTCTGTCATTTTTAATGTAATATATTTTTATTAATATACAAATTCCTGTTTTCTAGATGGCTTCTGCTCAGCCAGCATCTGTAAATTACTGCATCTTATAGGAACAGTCTTATAGGAGTTTTTTCATCATTCTTTCTGACAAACTGAAAAAAGTTATTCTGCATCAAGATAAATCCCTAATACTACAATAGTTAGTCATTTAAAGTCATCTGGTATGGAGAGACATATGTCTCAAAACTAATTGTAAATGCACAAACCATGATCCATAAACATTCCATGATTTACGAATGAGTTTTGCTATCCACGTACACAAAATTCCTTACTCATGGCTTGTAAGTTGCCATTTAAATGAATGTGCTATGAGTTGTAAATACATCGCTTGTAATTTGTAAAATACTTTTTGTGTGTACATTTTTTATGTAATGTCATTTGTACATTTGCAAATTGCCGTGTGTGTTGAATCTGCATTTATGGATCGAGTGGTACACGCATTCATTATTTCTTCCAATGATGACAAAATGTAATTTTGAGACATTTGTTTCGCCTTTCTGCAATCCACACATTCCTCCTGTTCCCAAACTAGCTCCTGATTCCTGACACCTGTTCTCCTTCAAAAATCACTATATATAGACTTGCCAAATCTGGACTACATTATCCAGGCCAAAGACTCTTGCAAACTCAGTTTCAGATTTGTGAAAGCTTACATTTGTGACAATGCAACAAATTTGATTTTTGTAGAAAAAAAACAACAAAAGTTATCTATACCTTTTGAAAAACAATCAGAATATATTTGTAGATTGGTCAATTGATTAATTCACTGTTGTAATTCTTCTTTAAAAACATTACTGTTGTTCACTCACCTTTCATCGAACTGACCCTGCTCTCTCACTGCCTCTGCCAGTGTTTTCATCCTTAATTTAACCAAAGCCTGTTCCGTAGCCTGTGTACCATAATAACCAGTACCATAATTCATCCATTAATGTGCTTGTTCTTCATTTGATCTATACTGTATATGGAGACATTTTGATTTAAAGCTTTCCTCCTGTGATGATTGTGGACTTTGTATAGTGTTTTTTCTGTGTTCCCTGTGTGCTTTGAGGTGTCTTTTCAGAGGCTGGGCATGGCTTTCCTGGTAGCTGGAGCTCCTACCTCTCACACACACCTGCCGCTCATCTACTCATCAGCTTCTGCTTAACTACACCGTTCTTCCCTCCACTTGCTGCCAGATTGTTTCAGTGTCAGATTGTTTTTCACTGTTATTTTGTTTGAACCACAAGTCTTACTCCTGAACTCTCCTCATCGTTTCCAGAGCCAGTTCCACAGCCACACTGCCTCCCAGCCTCCTCCACCTCAGCCTCAAGACAAACACCTCTGCTTCTCCACTCTCCAGTGCCTCTAACTCACACCTGCCCGCTGACATGATGCTCATTACCCCATTATCCACATAGTCTATACATTTAAGCTGTGCAAAAGCCTAGACATTGTGCATTGTCACCTAGTCGTAGCGTTGCAGCCCTTTTGTTTTACCTGAATCTGCCTGCCTGCACTTATGATTTTGAACAATACTAGTGTTTTGGCTTTTTCCTGCCTGCCTTTACCTGTTCATCCTGTTTGCGTAATGTGTTATGCCTACTGACAAATCAAACCCTATTTTAAATTCTTATCTTATCTTATCTTCTTATCCTGTGAGTCTGCTTTTTGGTCAAAGCAGCATTTCTCAGTTTTTACTGTCACTATTGCTGGAAAGCACTGCTACAGCATTTGGTGGCACTAGTGGCTATAATAAGTACTACTACTTGTATTGTTTCAAGTACCTATGGAGACCTTTAACTATACTTAAACCTCAATATGTAAGTCTGTCTTTGTTTCTTCCACCTATCCTCTTACTCCTTTCTGACCAATTGTCATTTGCATGCCCCACTTTACTCTCAATTTCCTAACCTTACTTTCCATACTTCTTTCCTGTTGTGGTAAGTGCAGTGCAGGTCAATATCCTCAGCAACCTTTACCCCATACACCCAGGTTACACTTAACACTACTAACGACTACAAATAACACTAACTACTATATCTGCCATGTTATTCCCTTAAAAAAAATTGCTGTCATATGTACATGTCACAAAATGCTTTAGTTACATTCCACCACTGAGTACACCATTCAGAATTGTGTGTATTGCAGTTTCCGCATACAAGCAGAAAAGAGTGACTGAAAATAAAGAATGTGGGTTATCTCTGTTCTGTTGAAAACAATAAAAAAACCAACAAAATACATATGCTAGCCATATTTAAAGCTATGGTCTACGATCTGAGAAAGATTTGAAAAAAGCACCCCCCACACACACACACACCCCTCCCCTCTGTGCTCCTTAATCCCTCCCCTCCGAGCTAGTATCGCTCTCCCCTCGGAGCCTCCCACGACACACCCCTCCCGCAACAAGCACCAAGAGCAACAAGCTGGCTGGCAGAAACCAAATACAGCGCCAGCTTTGAATGCGGAGTAACGATGTCGGATTCACAGGTAAAGTTATTACAATGCACGTTGAAACTAACGTAAATCTTGTTAGTCATTACAATGTCCACAGCTAAGTTCCACAGCCAAGCTAGCGTAACATCATTAGCATGTTACAGCTACATTACGTTACAGCTAGGTAATAGGTTACTATTTATCAACAGCTAAGTTAGCCACTTCTAAAAGTTATTGAGGGCCAAGAGACTAACAGATGCTGCCGTCAGCTTTAATCATAACGATCACTTCCACATTGTGGCTGAAAACTAAACCTGCGTGAGCCTCGGACCCAGCTGTGTCCCAGCTGTTGTCTGAGTAGCACCAGACCACGACACAAACGTGCCCCGTAAACTGTAATCTCTTGTTTATGCCAGATAAGACACACAAATACACACATCGTAACCTGTATATGATAATCCATCATATTGATTTAGCAAAGGCTTCGTTGAAAACAAATGGACAAGACCCGGAGGAGGGTTAGCAAAACAGTTGAGTAGTGACCGGGCAAGAGGTTGTTATGGAGAAATAAATCCGTACAGTATGAATGAAACCCCAACGCGAGGGGAATGGATGCAAAAATTGACCAAGAGCAGCCATGCGGACTGGATGGCTGCTATTGGTCAATTTTTTTTGCAGTTTTGCAGGCGCTAGAGAGAATGGATTTATTTGGTTCTTTTTGCTCTTCACATTGTGTAGGTCGTACTATTGGGCCATAACCACCATCTAAATAATGTTAATAATAATGATCAATCTTTCAAATCGTAGACCATAGCTTTAAGGAGTCCTCAAGAAGAGCCACAGAGGAGGGATCCCTCTCATAGGATGGACAGACAGGAGGTAGATGTCACGTGAACAGAACAATAAAATCACAGAGTTTACAAATTGACAGAATATCTGATACAAGTAAATTATATAAAATATATGTGAAGAGTGCGGATCCAGGAGGACGACTGACCAGGTCAAGGCATCGCCAAGTTGTCCCCAAGCCACACAACCTCCACTCCACCATGGTGACCTGAAAGAGGAGGCCACACAAGATAATTAGCAAGGAAAAATATCAGAATGTATAAAGATTAAATTTTGTACAAAAGTCCAGATATAAGGAATTAGTAAAACACAAGATTTTTACTAGTCATCGTGGCTCAGCATTGTAACATAAATGTCTACCTACCAGTCTAGGTATGATGGTATTTGAGGGAGACCAGGTCCAATGTGGTGTACATGTGAAAAAAATGACAGGCTTGTCTCAATCACTGCAGTACTATTAAAGAATCAACGCTGACAAAGTGACTCCGCTAGTTCAGTTACAAAAACATTTCATTTACCATAACTTCACAATAAAAGCCCCCTGTTATTTAGTCATTTAAAAGCTTTTATTGTGAAGCAGCATTACAGGAAACATGTTTTCACCAGCAGTAACTGAACATAACTCCCAAAACAGCTGAAAGTGAACACGACAAAACAGTTAAACACAGCAGATGTTTGAAAGTACAAACAGGACAAGAAATTAAGTTAGAAGCTACAAAAGTACTGAGAGCTGAACAGACTGACTTTTAAAATTGTCTTTCTCTCAGGTTTCCTGCACAGACATGAGTTTAGTTTGGATTTTAGGGGGAGATGGGTTCTTGTTACAGGTTGGCTGCAGTCGTGAGACATCACCGCACATTCGCTTGGAGGCGGGGCGGCTGCGGCTTGGCCCTACTCCGGAGCAGGTCCATCGCTGGCTCGGTGCTGTAAAACTGGTCATGGAAAAGCAAATCAGCTCAGCTCGGTTTGACTCAGTGCGGCCAAAAGTGCTAGTGGAAAAATGGCACAACTTTCCCCTTAACTGCTGAATTGGAAGCCAATTTTAGGAAGAAAAACATAGTGAAGGCAGAAGAAATGTGGGTTATCTCTTTGTTCTGTTGAAAATAATATAATACAACAAAATACATATGCTAGCCATATTTTAGAGTTCAGTGCTATTAGAATATTCAAAGCATACCTCTAGTTGTAGACACTTTTTCCAGCTATAATGCTATTGGGTCAAAGCATGGTAAACATCAAATGGACAACACCAACATCTTCTCCCCCTTGATCTACTCACACTCTCAAGTAAAGACACTGATACAATCAAAATACAACAAATTGATAGTGGACTTTTCGAACAACATGACAGGTCTTTATCTTAAAAGAATCCTAATCTCATATCAATCTATCTTCTTTCTTACCTCTTCAAAGCCTGGTTAACTCCAGGGGTAGTGGTTGGACTGGGAGCAGAGATGATTGTGTGGTGACATGGCACGTCTGAGCTGTTGTGTTGGGGAGAATGCAGGTTTATATTGATGATGTCACAGGAAGTTTTGAAGAAGTATTGGCTGCCCTTATTATTGTAGTCAAAGACACCTGAGCCATACAGTTGTCTCGACCAGTTTGTTTCTGTAATCAAAAGATAGACTTCACATTCTAAATGTTATTAAAAACAGATATTATCTTTTCAGTCTAATCTAATTGTAATAACAGAACTGCAAACTGTTTAACTCTACTGTTACCATGCATCTGCCGATTTAACTTCTTAACCAACCTTTCTGTTAACAAGTATCTTTGGTGTTCTAAAGGGTTAGGTCGGATCCAAACCAAGTCACATAATAACAAAAAACACAAGATCTTAGTCTTAAAAGGTTTAACCCTAACCCTTAACGGTACATAGCTAACATAATAATTGGAGCCAACATTCCGTTATGTAAGCTAAAGCTAATGTAGTAATTGGTAACTAGATTTGTCAGGCAAATAAAGTTGAGTAAAGGAAGAACAATATTTGCCACTGCAATGTAGTTGAGTACAAGTATAAAGCTGTATAAAATGTAAATAAAGTACCTTGAGTTTGTGCTTGAGTAAAGTACAGTACTTGGTTACATTCCACTACTGTCTAAGATATTACTGACATCTGGCTTCAGTTAACATTAATTAATGTCAGGCATTGTTTTTTAACAGACAGAAAGGAGACACATAACTTCAACAAAGTGTTGAGACACTCTGGCCGTGACAGGGTTCACATGTACAGTGTGAGTTTGTGAGGAGCACCACTACAGCCATCTAGGAGCCTGTTTCATCCAAACATTTCCCTGACATCATAAAGGTCTGATATGATCTACAGAGAGTATACCTAAGAATAATTTGACTGACTTTTCATGTGGTTCTTCAGACTCTGCATCTCACCTTTGGTTGCACTCTGACCTTTACCCAACCTCTGACTGACCCTTTGAAGACACATACATTTCGGGGAAGCCCTCTCAATGACCTCATCAATCACAACACCAGCAGCCAGGCAGTAGGTTCACCCTTTTTCTGTGGCTGCTGCTGCATTGTTTTCTGTCTGCCTCCTTCTATACATAGATATGCTGCCCTTCTTCTCTTGTTGCAATCTTCTTCTTTTGCCTTCATCGCACCCTCAAAGCTGTGATTTTGATTAGTGTGCAGCTGCCAAACCTGACAAATTACACAGTTGTCCTCCATACTGCAGCTCAACAGATTAATAAGGTTCCTTTATCACTGCCTTCTATTTACTTGTTCAACCACTCACCTTACCACAAAAGTGTGATTTGATGTTGCAGTGCAGGACTTCGCGCTGGACATCCCAGTCCATACTTTTGTGTCCTTCTTTCTGGTTTGGACCTCATAGTCCCAATTTGGAGAAACTTTCATAATAATGCGCTTCCAACTTTGGTTTAACGGTTTGTGTTTGTCCCTTTCCTATTTCAAAATGACAATGCCCCTGTGCACAAAGCCAGGTCCATAAAGAAATGACTGTGAGCCAGGCCTCATTACTAAACATCAGTGTCGGACCTTATTAATGCTCTTGTGGCTGAATACCTTCAGCCACAAGAGCATTAATAAGTAGAGTGGAGTCTGTTATAGGATCAGATAAATGCCACATAGTCTCATCACTTACCTATGTTGTGTGTTTGGCAGCACTGAAACAAAAAATAAGTGATCTCTGACAGGTGCAGGTGACAACAGATGTTTAGTGAATACAAAGAGATGGATTCTAAGCCCAAATGCATCAATATGATGATTAGAGGAAGATAGACTGCGAGCGGGCTAAACAATGCAGGCAACTTGGCCTGATCAGATATCAACAGTCAGTGGTGGTCCTAGATTGAATGACGCCCTGGGTGAGCCTCAGTATTTTATTTTATCTACCTCAGTATTTTATTTTATTTTATTTTATAGCTACTTAAGCATTTTATTGTATATAGTATTTTATTGTTTTTTGTATATTGTATATAGTACTTTATTGTTTCTATATTTGCCCTTGTATTTGTACGTGAATGTATCCGCTGCTATGATAACCTAATTTCCACTCAGGGATTAATAAAGTTATCTATCTATCTATCTATCTATCTATCTATCTATCTATCTATCTATCTATCTAATTATGACTG
Source organism: Pagrus major (assembly GCF_040436345.1). Taxonomy (NCBI): domain Eukaryota; kingdom Metazoa; phylum Chordata; class Actinopteri; order Spariformes; family Sparidae; genus Pagrus; species Pagrus major. Next base: position 2,141,889 of record NC_133223.1, on the reverse strand, counting down.
AAATGTGCTTTATTTGGAAGCAATTCGTGATGTGATTGACTTTAGCCTACTAATTGCATTAGTTGTGCACTATTACATGAATCCCAACCCAAACCCTTCCCCTTCTTCCAAGACTTTCTCAGCAGCAAGCAGATGCACCTTTACAAAACAGAGGGCGCCCAGCCACTCACTCTACACACGGCAACATGACATAATTGACTTGACGTGTAAATGAGCAATACAAAAACCGGATGAAATGAATGCAAACAAATTTAAGGCAGCTGGTACGGGTCGGCACCGGGGTCGATCCGCCGACGTAAGCCCAGAGGCGGCTGCTACAGAGCCAGTTTCTGCGGGTGACTGTCCGCTCTCTTTTTTCTTTTTTTTTTGCGGGTGCTCATGCCGCCCCTCCACAAATGCCGCCCTGGGCTGCTGCCCATATTGCCCATATGCGGAACCGCCCCTGTCAACAGTTCTCATAAACACTACACAAGCTACTTTCTGCTGTCAGATGTCTAATCCAACATTAGCAGCAGGCGCTTTACTCTCTTTCAGGGTGGTGGTATTCCTCTGACCATTGGGCTCATCTTTGATGTGGAGATGAATGTGTATGATGTTGGTCCACTATTTCACTGGCCATTCACATGTCATGAGAACAGCAAACCAGTGAAAAAACTCCAATCTCCAATCTGGTGCCCATGTAGGGCCATTTTGGTTTGCCTGCAGCATAGGGGTAATGCTCTGTGTGTGTGTGTGTGTGTGTGTGTGTGTGTGTGTGTGTGTGTGTGTGTGCGTGTGTGTGTGTGTGTGTGTGTGTGTGTGTGTGTGTGTGTGTGCATGCGTGCGTGTGTGTGTGTGTTATGGGTGTAAGTATATTCTAATCCTCTGTAAAAATAGCAACACCAAACTGTAAAAAATCCCTGCCCTCAAAACGTTACTTGAGTATTATTAACAAAATGTACTATCTAGTATCAAACGTAAACACTAATTATGCAAAATGGCTCTCTACAGATAAGCTGTTCTTGCTACAGAATATTATATCATTTAACATTGTATCAGTTTGGCTGAAGCTAAATTCATGTTGTAGTTGGTAAAGGGGGAGCTAAATGTAATGTTTTTGTGCACTAGATTTACATGTAGTGATGCATAACATGTTCTAAGCTGTTCATGTAATTTGTGTGTAAAATATTTATCAAAAGTATGTAATAGCATAAATTATCTAATAAATGTAAAGTAAAAGGTATGAGCCTGGTTTATCTTAAAATGAAACAAAGTTTTGAAGGCAGGATTAAGGATAGTTTAACATCCGAACCATAAAAATGACAAAAGATACATTTGTCACAAAAAAAGACGACAAGCATGGATGAGATTGACACAGCTGTACAGGTTGATGCACATTTTAAAATCTGTATGGGTAAGTGGCCAGTTGCCAATGTTGTTATGATAAAAATTGTTAAATATATATGTATATATATATATATATATATATATATATATATATATATATATATATATATATATATATATATAAATAAATATATATATAAATAAATATATATATATATATAAAATTGTAATATCTATCTATCTATCTATCTATCTATCTATCTACCTACCTACATATATATATATATATATATATATATATATATATATATATATATATATATATATATTACAATTTTACAATTTCATCCACAAAGAGTGGATGAAGTCTTAAATTAGGGCTGCATCTAACAATTATTTACATAATTGATTTATCATTTGATTACTGTTTTTTTATTCATTGATTAATTGTTTGTCAAGAAAAAAAACAATAAAATCCAGAGTGAAATCATCTCTGCCTTGCTGGTTTTGTTCGATCAATTACACAGTGCCCAAAGATATTCAGTTTATTGTGATATAAAAGAGGGAAAAGCAAGAACAACAACAAAAAGTTTAAGATTCAAGTGACTAAGTCCTACTCCTTGTGGCCATAGGAATTTTGAGGGGAGGAAAAGAGGAAGTCAGGTGACAGTAATATAGAGTGACAGAGTCCTCAGTGGGAGGAAATTGATGGATGGGTCAACAAAACATCAGACTTTATCACAGGAGACCACTTTTGTTTCCCATATCCAACCAACAATCAGCATTGGTTTCTTTAAACCATGACCACATCATTCTTCACTGATTGGATCCAACTGGGGGGTTTTTGCAGCCATGGTGGCTGCTGTGATGAATTTTGTCATTTGATTTGGAGGAAGTCCTCACACCTTAGAGACTAGAAACAACAAATTTGGGGATTTTTTTATTCCATTAAAGAATCAATAAAAGCAAAATTGATGTCAATTATTTCTGTCCATTATCTAGTAAACAAACTACTTTAGCTCCATCTTTAATAGTATTTTTTCATTGATTTACATGATTAACAATCAATCACTATTGCAGATTTTTGTTTACAAAAAATTAAACTGGAACCCCCCACAATACCTAAACAGGAAACAAGTATGAACACATATCAGACTGAATAAAAAAGTGAAATAAAATAGGTAAGTCAGTTTGATTATGAGGCTAAAAAGTGCAACATTTCTCCCTTAACAGAGTAATATGAAATGGAAATACTTATGAGTATGAGTTAGTGTACTGAGTTACTTCCTCCCGCAAAAAGGTTTTTGTTGATGTCCTCGTCCTGCCCGTATTTGTGAAAAGAAACTGAGGCTACATGTGAGTAGCTGAGTTATCACTTGGCCCATTGCTGTTTTTCCATGACAAAGAAAACAAATCCAGCTTACACTCATTTATGTTCTCTCTCAAGCCCTATGTGTGAGAGAGAAAGCCTCCCTCTGTCCTCCTTCTATAAAGGCTTGATCTCTGCCTCTGTTAAATATGTTAATCCATCTGATGGTCCCCTTGCTCTTTCTCTCTGCTCACGAGACCACCACTGCCCCACTCTCCCTTCCCAAGTAGGCAAAAAGGGATCTGGAATCACTTCAACATAGGCTTGGTGGGCCAGGACTTTATCCCCGGGTTGATTATGTGTGGTGGAGAGAAGAGGGAGAAGGAGAGGTGCACGACATAATCCTATTGACCATCCCTGCCCCATATGGCGAACACACTGGCCTCTCTAGTGGTACAGTCATTGGAGTGGCACAGCCAGCTTACCTCTCCAATCAGGACGTATTCTCACTAAAGCTCCACATCTCACGTTCTCATGTTGCAAAGTCCACTGCCAGCTGATTACAATTTAATTTAACAATTGTAATGTTTATGGTTGAAAGATCGCCACTTTTTATGTACATTTGGTTTTATTCTACTACTGAATGCCTGATGTACAGTAATAAAACAATAAGCAGTAAAGTCTTATTTTAGGCAGGATTTATGCCTGCTAGCTTTTCCATTCTATTCCAGGGGATCTTAAACGGTGCACAAAGGATGCAATATTAATGTAAAGCATTTATTAGAAATGTCAGTGTAGTTAGATGCTAAAAACAGAAAATCAGTTTAATTTTTGTATTGAGTAAATTATCCTTCTTCTGGGAGGTGGTAACCAGGTTGCATTCAAAAGATTTGTTAATAAGTGTCTATTTTATGTTTTCATTCACTTTTAACTGTTTTATTGTCCTTTTGATTTCACTTCTAGTTTTTACTTTGTATTTGCTTTTGATTCTTTGTTTTGTTTTTTTCTTGTAAACAGGGATGTAGTGGTATTTCTAGTTCAGTACCAAAATTCACCAAAGACGCGGACACGTGTGCGCACACAGCCAAGTTTAACAATATCGTGAACTTTTACCTCTACAACTACTCCATAAATGAAAGGATATTTTGCTGCCTTCAGCCTTACAAATTTATTCATAAAGACGTCTTTTGAGACAAAAGGGTGGGTCTGAGGTCATGCATAGGCCAACTAGAAGGAGTAGCAATAAAAAAGGAATTCCCCTGATACACTATATTGCCAAAAGTATTGGCTCACCTGCCTTGACTCGCATATGAACTTAAGTAACATCCCATTCTTAATCCATAGGGTTTAATATGACGTCGGTCCACCCTTTGCAGCTATAACAGCTTCAACTCTTCTGGGAAGGCTTTCCACAAGGTCTAGGAGTGTGTTTATGGGAATTTTTGACCATTCTTCCAGAAGCACATTTGTGAGGTTACACACTGATGTTGGACGAGAAGGCCTGTCTCTCAGTCTCCACTCTAATTCATCCCAAAGGTGTTTTATCGGGCTGAGGTCAGGACTGTCAAGTTCATCCATACCAAACTCTCTCATCCATGTCTTTATGGACCTTGCTTTGTGCACTGGTGCACAGTCATGTTGGAACAGGAAGGGGCCATCCCCAAACTGTTCCCACAAAGTTGGGAGCATGGAATTGTCCAAAATCTCTTGGTATGCTGAAGCATTCAGAGTTCCTTTCACTGGAACTAAGGGGCCAAGCCCAGCTCCTGAAAAACAACCCCACACCATAATCCCCCCTCCACCAAACTTTACACTTGGCACAATGCAGTCAGACAAGTACCGCTCTCCTGTTAACCGCCAAACCCAGACTCGTCCATCAGATCGCCAGATGGTGAAGCACGATTCGCCACTCCAGAGAACACGTCTCCACTGCTCTAGAGTCCAGTGGCGCTGGCGGAGTGCTTTACACCACTGCATCCGACGCTTTGCATTGCACATGGTGATGTATGGCTTGGATGCAGCTGCTCAGCCATGGAAACCCATTCCATGAAGCTCTATACGCACTGTTCTTGAGCTAATCTGAAGGCCACATGAAGTAAGTAAGTAAGTAAGTAAGCTTTATTTGTACAGCGCCCTTCACAGACCAGGGTCACAAAGCGCTTTACAGTTTCAACAAAAACAATACACAGTTAAAAGTACATACAAAATTTAAGTTTAAAAGGCCAAGACAACTCAGTGACAATCATAGCAGCCCCAAGACAATTAAGCAAAAACCTTAACAAATAAATAGGTCTTAAGTTGCCTTTTGAAGGAGTCAACAGACTCCATCAAACGCAGAGAGAGCGGAAGATCGTTCCAAAGCCTGGGAGCAACAGCCTGGAAGGATCGGTCTCCTCTGGTCCGGAAACAAGTGCGTGGCACCATCAGTAGATTCTGATCCACAGACCTCAGATCCCGAGCTGGGGTGTAAGGCTGGATCAGATCACTGATGTACGGTGGAGCCTGACCATGCAATGCTCTGAAAGTTAAAACCAGAATTTTAAAATTGATCCTAGAGGAAACTGGCAGCCAATGAAGAGCTTTAAGAATAGGGGTTATGTGAGTCCTCCTATTAGAGCGGGTCAGAATTCTCGCTGCAGAGTTTTGCACTAACTGCAGGCGAGACAGCTCCTTCTTGTTTAGACATGAAAACAAACAAGCTGTTTGCAGTGTTGCACTAATGACATGTCTTTGTCAAACACAACACACAGGTTTCTTAGGCTCGGTTTAACAGACTGGCCCAAGTCACCCAAGTACTGGTTAATCCCTGGGATGGAGTCATCAGGGGCAATAACCAGTGTTTCTGTTTTGTCCACATTTAGCTGCAAGGTGTTATCACTTAGCCATTGTTTTATCTCCACCAAGCAATGAACTAAGGAATTTAGCCTCTGGAGCTCAGTTGGCTTGAAAGAGCAGTAAAGCTGGATATCATCAGTAAATATGTGGTACGAAACATCAGAAAATCTCTGGATGATTTTTCCCAAAGGGATCAAATACAACAGAAATAATACAGGACCCAAAACAGAACCTTGAGGGACTCCACACAACAGATCTGCTGACTCAGACCTTATTTGGTTAGCTGTGACACTAAAGCTACGCCCAGAAAGGTAAGACGAGAACCAATGTAGAACTGAACCTGACAGTCCTACTTCATCCTTCAGTCTTCTCAGCAGGATTTGGTGGTCGACGGTGTCAAAGGCTGAGGACAGATCTAAGAGAACTAGAACAGTGCACTTTCCCGAATCAGCAGACATCATAATGTCACTGGACACTTTCAGCAAGGCTGTCTCCGTAGAGTGATGTTTGCGGAAACCAGACTGAAACGTCTCATGGATGTTACTTTGATCCAGGAATAATGACAGCTGTTCAGAGACCACCTTCTCTAGGATCTTGGACAAGAGTGGTAGCTTTGAAATAGGTCTGAAATTACTGAGGACAGTCAGGTCTAAGCCTGTCTTCTTAAGTAAAGGCTCCACTATGGCATGCTTAAATGTATTGGGAAACACACCTGTAGAAAGAGAGAGGTTAACCATTTTGGTAACCCAGGGGCCAATTACATCAAACACTTTCACAAAGAGCCTACACGGAAGGACGTCCGATGAGCAAGAGGAGGGTTTCATCTTGGTCACCAGTGCCGAGATATCAGCAAGAGTCACAGACTTAAATGAGGACCACAAGCTGGAGACAGGCTCAATGACAGCAGGGGTTCCACACAAAAGGGGAGGGATTTTCTCCTTGATCATCTTAATTTTGTCAGTAAAAAATCTCAACAATGCATTGCTGTCAGCTTCACAAAAAACAGGGGTAACTGGCGCAGCAGGACATACAAGAGAATTGATCGTGTCAAACAACACTTTGGGGTTTTTCTTGTTTACTGTTACCAGTTGACGAATATAGTCAGATCTGGCATTTTCCAACATCTCATTGTATGAGGACACAAGATCCCTGAGATAAAGTCTGTGCACCTCAAGGTTAGTGGATTTCCACAGACGTTCAGTCTTTCGACATAGTCTCTTCAGACTCAGGGTATCTTCATTTGTCCAAGGGCACACTTTTTTCTGTATTGACAAGTTTGATTTAACAGGTGCCACCTGATCCAGAATTTTAACACAATGATTGGTAAAACAGTGAATAAAATTGTCCACATCGAGGCAATCCATGAACAAAAGAGGGTCAAACATAGCAGAAAAACTGTCTGCAGTATTAGCAGAGATAACACGCCTCTGAGACCTAACTTCTAAGGGCTTAGGCTCAGGGCTGAAGTGCAGATCAAACAAAACAAGACAATGATCACTCAGATGGACGTCCTGTAAAGACACATTTGAAATGTCTAGGCCAAGGGTAAAAACTAAGTCTAAAATGTGGCCTTTTTGGTGTGTGGGCTCAGAAACATGTTGCTCAAAATTAAAAGCTTCAGTCAATGTTAAAAGTTCCTTTCCAGAGCAGGATGAGTTGTCATCAACATGAAGGTTAAAATCTCCAAGGATTAGAACAGATTCCAACTTTATTATGGAGGATAGAAAGTCACTAAAATCCTTCAAAAACACAGCAGCAGGACCAGGAGGACGGTAGATTGACACACAGTGGAATGGATTTGAAGAACCCACCTTGACCATCTGGGACTCAAATGAAGTGAATTCCAGGGTCTGAGTCACTGTGCATGTGCAACTGACCCTGTATACAACGGCCAGACCCCCCCCACGATGACAGGGGCGGGGCTTCCCAACAGCAGAGCAGCCAGCTGGACAAAGCTCATTAAGATGAATAAACTCTTCCTCTCTCTGCCATATCTCCGAAAGACACATTAAATCCAGCTTTTCTCTTGTGAAAAGATCGTTCAGAGAGAAGGATTTATTTGCAATAGACCGGGCATTCAACAGGCCGATATGCAAAGTTGGTGATGTCACGGAGGCAGTGTCCGCAGAGCGCAGCGGGATTGGTTGAAGGCATGTCCAGCGGTCACGTGGGCTCCAGCTGGACCGTGCGGGAACCGGTGTAAATACAGAAGAGCGTGGAGGCGATGAAGGCCACTGACCACTACTCCAGCGCTGTGTAGGCTCCAAGACTGTCATTGTGGTCCAAGCAGACGGCAGCGTGAATGTGCTGTCACACACATTGAGGAGAGGGATCCGGCGCAGACACCTTGCGCGTTCTCCATGGCCGAAAATGGCAGAGCCCAGGCGTGCTGCAGCGCGTCTTCGTTTGACCTGGACTCCTGAACGCGAGCCTCTTTTCCTCGATTTCCTGCGGACTTTGCCCGGCACCCGACAAAGCAGCAAGTACTCAGGTGAGTTGGGGTCGATGATAAAGGGAGGAGGGAACGCCTGCTTGTACCTGCCCCGTGTATCAAACAGGCCCTCCATCCACGCTTTGATACAAAACAGAGAGTCCCAATCATAGATCCGTCAAGCTGAGACACATCCATTTGAAATACGGGCTGATATGATCACATAAGTTGTAAAGACGACCATTAAAAAACTATACAGCAGGGGACGAGCCGTGGCACTGCCAGTCACAGGCGCCATCTTGAATCTTGAAGTTTGGAGGTCTGTAGCGATTGACTGCAGAAAGTTGGCGACCTCTGCGCACTATGCGTCTCAGCATCCGCTGACCCCGCTCTGTCATTTTACGTGGCCTACCACTTCGTGGCTGAGTTGCTGTCATTCCCAATCGCTTCCACTTTGTTATAATACCACTGACAGTTGACTGTGGAATATTTAGGAGCGAGGAAATTTCACAACTGGACTTGTTGCACAGATGGCATCCTATCACAGTACCACGCTGGAATTCACTGAGCTCCTGAGAGCAACCCATTCTTTCACAAATGTTTGTAGAAACAGTCTGCATGCCTTGGTGCTTGATTTTATACACCTGTGGCCATGGAAGTGATTGGAACACCTGATTTCAATTATTTGGATGGGTGAGTGAATACTTTTTCCAATATAGTGTATGTATATACATATATACATACATATATACACGCACAAACACACATATGAAAAAAAATACATATATATGTGTATATATATATATATATATATATATATATATATATATATATATATATATATACACACACATATATATGTATATATAGATTCAAGATTCAAGATCTCTTTATTGTCATTCAGCACAGAACAAAAAAAAGTAGTGAGCAAATTACGGGCATGGCTTTTTTTAAAAACACTGTAGAAAACTCTGTTAAAACACAGATGTAACAAATGTATAACAAAATGTATAAATATTTTATATAAACAGAATGAATAAATAGTACTGGCAGATATAAAAACGAAAAGAAGTGAATTGAGCAGACATAAATAATAGATAATAAATAGATATTGCATAGGATAGGATAATTATTATTGCACTGATAATGGATATACTGCACCGGGTATTTATTATTGCACATTTTGAGGCTAGTGTGGGTGTTTGTTAAGCAGTCTGATAACAGCAGAGTAGAAACTGTTCCTAAACCTGACCATGCTGCTACGCGGGCTGCGGTATCTCTTTCCTGATGGCAGGAGGGAGAACAGTCTGTGACAGGGGTGGGTGGAGTCTTTTAGGATGCTGGCGGCTTTGGTCAGTAAGGGCTTCTGGGCCAGATCCTCTATGGGTTGCAACGCAGCCCCAATAGTCCTCTCTGCTGACCTCACCACTCTCCTCAGGGCTTTTCTGTCCAAGGTGTTAGAGTTTTCAAACCACAGAGAGATGCTACTGGTCAGCACACTCTCTGTGTTGCCCCTGTAGAAAGTGGTGAGGATAGAAGGACTAAAGTGGGCCTTCTTCAGCCGCTGCAGGAAGTGTAGGCATTGGTGAGCCTTTTTCACCAGAGAGGAGGTGTGCAGAGACCAGGACAGGTTATCAGAGACAAACACCCCCAGGAACTTTGTGTTCTGAACCGTCTCCACAGCAGTTCCATTGATGAAGATCGGGGTGTGCATGAGCTGTTTTTTCCTGAAGTCGATCACCATCTCCTTGGTTTTTCGACCTTCAAGACCAGGTTGTTTTTCCCACACCAGTCAGCAAAATGTTTGACCTCCTCTTTGTAGGTGTTCTCCTGATTGTTCTGGATCAGGCCCACCACTGTCGTGTCGTCCGCGTACTTAATGATGTGGTTTGTACTGGACTTTGCAGCAGTCGTGGGTCAGAATGGGGCTCAGGACACATCCCTGTGGTGATCAGGTGTTCAGTGAGATGGTGGATGAGGTCTTGTTGCCTACCCGCACAAACTGAGGCCTCTCTGAGAGAAAATCTAAAATCCAGTTGCGCAGTGGGGTGTTCAGTCCAAGTTGGCCGAGGTTATCAACCAGATGCTGGGGGATTATGGTGTTGAATGCCGAGCTGAAATCGACAAACAACATTCGCACATGAGAGTTATTTTTCTCCAGGTGTAGGAGACTCAGGTGAAGTGTAGTGGATATAGCATCCTCAGTGGAACAGTTTGGTTGGTAGGCAAGGGTCAAGTGAGGGGGGGAGGACAGAGGTTATGTGGTCCTTGACTAACCTTTCGAAGCACTTCATTATCATGGGCGTAAGTGCCACCGGTCGGTAGTCATTTAGACTGGTGACTGAGGGTTTTTTGGGGACTGGGATGATGGCTGAAGTTTTGAAGCATGATGGCACAGCAGCTTGACTCAGGGAGATGTTGAATATGTCTGTTAGGACATGAGTCAGCTGGTCTGCACACCCCTTGAGCACGCACCCTGGTATCCTGTCAGGACCTGCAGCTTTCTGTGGGTTGATCTTCCTCAGGGTCCGTAGGACATTAGCCGGGTCAAGACTTAGCACCTGGTCGTCGTGCTGTGGGGTGGCTTCCGTTGCTGGTGTGGTGTTCAGTGCTTCAAACCTGCCGAAGTAGTTGTTGAGGTGGTTTAGGAATTCAGTGCTGTCATCACAGGCCTGGGGAGCAGTCCTGTAATCTGTAACTGTTTGAATTCCCTGCCATAATCTCTTAGTGTCACTGTGGTTGTTGAAGTGGATTTGGATTTTTTGTCCATGGGCTCTCTTTGCCATTCTGATGGCCCTGTTCGGATTTGCTCTCGCAGATCTGAGTGCGGTTGCATCGCCAGATTTAAAAGCTGAGTTTCTTGCTCTCAGCAGGGCGCGAACCTCAGTGGTCATCCATGGTTTCTGATTTGCCCGCACTGTGATGGTTTTTGAGATGCTGACGTCTTCCGATTGTGGCGGTACGAGGGTTGTACTTTGGGCAGCACTTGATTAAGAATGAATTTCACGCCAAACAATGCCACCCTGGGGGTTTCACCCAGGGACCTTTTTTTAAAGGACTATTTTTAAACCAAAGAAGGCACTCAGGTCCGTTTTACAATTGAGACAGAGACACGAATCTTTAAAACTCCAATGTTAAGAAGTCACTCACTGGGGGCAAACAAAGGGGAGCCAATCAGGGCTGAGACTTACTGGGCAGATGGGTCCAAAACAAAGGGGGATCCCAGGAACACCACACGTGAAGTAAATGAAAGTAAAACAAAATCAACCCAAAAAGTGCTAACACAAAGAGGGACACCGCCACCGGGACACCAATCCGCCACCCTAGACTCAGCACCTGAATGGGGGGACAGCAAGTGAGAAACAAAAGAAATTAGATACAACTAATCACAAAACACACATAAGAAATCAAAAAATTAACTATACAAGATCTCTAATAACACAATAGCAAATCAAATAGAATTAACATAATCTACATCAGCACAAATGAAATTTACCTGCAACCAAAATAACCGTAAAGCCAACATAAGAGTCAAAATTACAGGTTGCAGTGAAAGCAATTGTTACAAAAGAAACAAAGAAAATGCCATAAAGAGCAACTAATCATACAGAAAATAAAATAAACTTTCCCACTGTTCTCACTCACTCCCACACTCACACACACACACACACACGTTAAGATGCGGCAGGTCCGAAAATAAACAGTAACACGACCTGGACAAAGGAGCCGAGCTAGCACTTAGCCAGCTGTAGTGAACAGCCAGGAGCCAGGCAGACAGCGTTGGAATAGCTTACCGCAATAGCGGTTACAAATAACAGTCTGTAGGCGAGCAGTTGGCAGCGCAGTAATAGCAAGGCGAAGCAAAGCAGCTAGGTGAAGCAAAGCAGCTAGGCGAAGCAAAGCAGCTAGGCGAAGCGAGGCCAAGCCAAGCAGCAGCAATGCGAAGCAACAGTCGAACCAAAGCAAAGCAAAGCAGCAGTGATTTCCTGCAGACGGGTTAGCGGGTGCTGCTACACAGGTATCTTTACCCTACAATAAAACAACAGATATTAGCAACTTACTGATGGCTGGAGGAGGAAGCTAAGGTCACTGTGCTACATACCGGTCAGGCAATCCCGATCGGCACGGCGCAAAGTGAAGCGCTCGGCTACCTTAGGGCGACCAGCAGCGGACAGCGAGCAGCACACAGCGAGCGGTGAGCAGTGAGCAGCGAGCAGCATGCAGCGAGCGGTGAGCAGCGAGCGGTGAGCAGCATGCAGCATGCAGCGAGCAGCAACACCCAAGTGAGCCTCTGAAATAAAATAACCAGAATGAACAACTGGATGGATAGCATGATAACAGACTGCAGTCGCCGCCACCAGCCTACCTGCCACCAAATGAAAGCGGAAGTGGAGGGCGTCAGGAAGTGACATGACCCAGGCTCCGTCAGGCAAGAGGACAACCAGGTGCCTTCTGCCTGCCCTTTATAAAGGTGCTCTCTCACAGCCATTGGCTGGGAAGAGCCACACAGCTGAAATCCACCACACAACTTCATACTGCTACATATACATTTTTCAATGTAGCCTGAGACAGTCTCAGCATACTCACTGACATCTGTGATGTGGTCTATGGTGGCAGCCTCTCTGAAAACAGACCAGTCAGTACAGTCGAAGCAGTCCTGTAGTGATGACATGGCTCCCTCCGGCCAGACCGTCACCTGCTTCGAGGAGGGCTTGGTTCTGGTCAGCAGTGGTCTGTATGCTGGCATTAACATCACAGTAATGTGGTCAGATGAGCCAAGGTGGGGGCAGCTTACTGCTTTGAATGCTTTTTTGATGTTGGTATAAGCATGATCCAGTAAGTTGGCCCCCCTTGTTGCAAAGTCCACATGTTGGTAAAAATGCCAGAGAACTTTCTTCATGTTTGCCTGGTTAAAGTCCCCAGCAACAATGAATACTCCCTCAGGGTGGATGGTTTGCCGATCATTAATGAAGTTGCAGAGGATGTTTAAAGCTGCCTTTGTGTCTGCGTCCGGGGGTATGTAAACAGCAGTGATCACAATGACAGAAAATAACCCTAACCCTTGGAAGGTAGAAGGGACAGCATTTAACTGTCAAAAGTTCAATGTCCGGTGAACAGTGTGAATAAATCCTCTTTGTGTTCCTGCACCATCTGTTATTGATGTAAATGCGCACACCACCACCCTGGGTTTTGCCACTGAGAGCCGCGCTCCTGTCTGCATGGAAGGTTGTTAGCCCCTGCATGCTAATGGTGTCCGTCCATATACATATATCTATGTACATATATATATATATATATACAGTATATATATATATATATATATATATATATATATATATATATATATATATATACAGTCCTGCTCACCATTATTGGCACCCATGAAGTTTAAGTACATAATGTGGAATATTTTCTGAAAAAAATGAATCAAGTGAAACATTTTTTTTCTATAGAGAACTCGTGTTTGATACAAAAGAGCAAATGATAAACAACAATATAAAACAATTAACAATGGGAGGAAAAAATAGAAAAACTTAAAGCTTGCTGTGTCACTGGTATTGGCACCCTTTGCTGTAAATCAGTATGGAAACACATTGTGACTCACCTGTGGTAAATCACAAATGAGAATCATCTGTGATAAATTGTCTGTGCCCATGTGACATGAATTAGCCAATGAATGATGACTTCCCTGTTTTAAAAAGCCATCTGTTATCCCCTGTTCCTTTGTCACAATGGTGAAGACAAAGGAGCTGTCTGAGGACATCAGAAGTGCGATAATTGGCAAACACAAGACCTCCAAAGGGTATAAGGCCATCTCCAAAGACCTTGGTGTCCCTGTTTCAACAGTGCGTAATGTTATTAAGAAGTTTGCCAAGCATGGAACTGTCAAGAACCTCCCTGGGCGTGGGGGGAAGAGAAAAATTGATGAGAGAAGTCTTCGAAAGTTGGTGCGAATGGTGGAAAAAACACCACGTCAAACATCCAAAGACCTGAAGGCCAACCTGGAACAGTCTGGAGTCATGGTTTCAACAAGTACCATACGCCGCACACTAAACCAAACAGGGCTTCATGGGCGAAGGCCAAGGAAGACATCACTGCTGAGGAAAAGACATAAAAAGGAACAACTAATCTTTGCCAAAGAATACCTGGACAAACCATAATCCTTCTGGGAAAATGTTCTGTGGACAGATGAAACAAAAATAGAGCTTTTTGGCAATGCACAGCAACAGTTTTTTTATAGACGACGCAATGAAGCCTACAAGGAAAAGAACACCCTACCAACAGTTAAGCATGGTGGAGGATCCATAATGCTGTGGGGCTGCTTTGCTGCATCTGGTACTGGAGGCCTTGACCTTATCACAGGAATCATGAAATCAGAGAATTATCAAGAGATTTTAGAGCGAAATGTCCTACCCAGTGTAAGAAAACTTGGTTTGAGTCGAAGATCATGGGTCCTCCAGCAAGACAAAGACCCAAAGCACACATCCAAAAGCACGCAGGAATGGTTGAAAAGGAAAAAATGGACTGTTTTAAAATGGCCAGCCATGAGTCCTGATCTCAATCCGATTGAAAATCTTTGGTATGAGCTGAAATCTGCCATTGGGGAAAAGAAACCTGCAAACGTTCAAGAGCTTGAACAATTTGCAAAGACAGAGTGGGAGAAAATACCAGCTGAGAAGTGCAAGAAGCTTATAGAAGCGTATAAGAAACGTTTGGAGGCTGTCATCACTGCCAAAGGGTGTGCAACCAGATATTAAAGAGGGGTGCCATTATTGCTGCACATGCTGTTTTTTCTGCTTCTTCTTTGAAATTACAATATGTAAGTTGAAAAAACAATTTTCTTTGTTAAATTACTTTGGACCTCCAATTAAAAGATCCTGATGATATAAATTTGGTACATTTCCATTTATTTCTGACGATACTGTAGAGGTTATGCAAAAAATGAAGGGGTGCCAATAATGGTGAGCAGGACTGTATATATATATATATATATGTATGCAGAGGATGTGGGACTTATGGATACTTCGAAACCAACATCTAGATTAACAAAGAAACAACTTGTAGTTCAGTGCTCCAACATCCCCAATCAGAAACTGCTGTCCCAACTACAGATTGATCAGGTGCAACAAACATGCTGTGGCAAGGGGGAGCCAGGACGACAAGTCAGCAGAGATATCTCATCATCCCCACACTCTGAGATTGGGGACCAAGCCGCAATAAGCCCCAGCACATGTAACTTGAGCTGGAACCTCCGGTGCTGACTACCACGGCTAAGTGACAAAGTACTCTCTGACAGTCTACTTGAGGATGTGAATGCAGCAAACTAACAGGCTGATATACACCACAGCAGCAGTCGTACTTAAGATGCTTGGCTACAAGATGAACAACAGTTGCCACAACAAACAGGATCCTCCATGGCAAAGGAGGCTAGAGGCAAAAAATCAACACAGAGAGAAGTTAGCCAGTTATCAGAACTGCAGAAAGCCTTTTTTTGTTCCCCTTATCCTGCCTTTTGTGTGTGTGCCTGTGTGTCTGCACTTGGGTCCTCTATTTTTGTATAACTTTAACTCACCTGAAATTTTGTTCTACGCCTCGGTACATTGCAATCACCTCTAGTTAAGGCTATGGTTCTTCGTCCTTCATAGTTTTTTTTCTGAATGAATTAATTCAGTGGTGGGGGGTCAAGTGCATTTAAAACTTTGAAAATGAGGCAAACATCCATAAAGATCTGTTCAGGTCAAGAATGTTAAATTTTTTTAAAACATTACAGTAATGAAAATGAAGAGGTTTCCTGTCCAAAATTTTAACTGCCTTTTTGAAGAGAGACTTGATGGGTTTTAATATGCTTTCTGTTGTGTGTGTCCACGTTGTAAAACAATAATTTATGCGTGAGAATATCATGGTATGCATATAAACTTTAGCCGTCTTGGAGGTAAGAAATGGTCTTATATGATAGAAATTTGACAAGTTGAATTAAATGATATTTGTGATTTTTTTAACATGTGCTTTAAATGATAAATTTGTGTCAAAGACCACTCCAAGATATTTTAACTCTTCCACTACATCAAGGCTCTCTCCATTGGCCGCAACAGATGGTTGATCGCCATCTGCTAGCTGACGAGAGAAAAACATACATACAGTCTTTTTAGTGTTGAGGTGCAAGCAAGATTCATTAAGCCAGTAAGATACAGGTGCCAGAGCTGCTGATAATTTTGCAGCAGCTTCTTGTTTTGTTTTTGCGTGGACATATAGCACTGTATCATCAGCATATAATTGCAAATCAATATTTGGGCAAACTTTAGGTAGGTCATTTACATAGAGACTGAACAGAATCGGTCCCAAGATAGAACCTTGGGGTACCCCAGTTTAGCAGCTGAGGTAAGGTGACATTGAGTTTCCAATCTGAACAGTCTGTTTTCTGTTTGACAGATACGATCTCATCCAGCAGAGTGCGCCATCAGAAATGTTAAAAAGGGACAGTTTTGAAATAAGTACATTATGGTTTAGTGAATCAAAAGCTCTTTTCAAGTCCAAGAAGACAGCTCCTACATAACCACCCTGATCCAATCCATTACTCAGCTACTTTTGAAATGACTGGCAAGATACTTATCGGCCGATAATTCTCTAGTATGGTCTTGTCACCAGCCTTTAGGACTGGGGTAACTTTGGCAATCTTGGAGTTGCAATTGGAATTCACCTGGAGTTGCATGTCATTGGGTGTTATGTCCTCCTTGTTTCTTCCTGTTAACTTATTTAATTGTTCCAATATCAATTTTCCATTGCCATTTGCCCCATCTATCATTTCGATGAAAAAATCTGCTTTAGCTTTACGAATTTGTTTTATTACTTTATTTCTAAGTGATGTAAAAATCTGTCGATCACAAATGAGCCCGTTTTTAGAGATTTTTTTAGTGCATTTATCTCTTTCTTTCATCAATTTCTGTACATCATCCTTCACCCAAGGTAGTGCCTTTTTACGCCTTTTAAATTCAACTTTTTTTGTGAAGCTATCCAGAACTTCCATAACACATTTGGAGAAGGTGCTACAGCTGGCCTCAACTTAAATATTTGTTAATACATTGGACCAAGCATACTCTTGCAAAGCATTCTTCAGGTTTTGTTGTTCGTTTTTAGGTATTATATGATGGCTGCTAACTCTAATGGGGCTAGTAAGATGTTTCCAGTAGATTTTCCATGAGCATAGAATGAAATTATGATCAGAGAGCCCAGACAGAAGATTAAAAGTTTTACTGATCCTATCAGATTTATTTGTGAATATTAAATCAATTGTTGTTTTAGATGTATTGGTTATTCTTGTTGGACCTTGAATAACTTGAGTAAGGTTGTGATTATCTGTTAGTTGCTTCAGTTTTTTTCTATCAGATTTATTGTCCCAGTTAATAGATATATCACCGTGAAAGACATTTCAGGAGAGATAGTTATATTGAGGCCAATACATTCAATATCTATTTCTGCTGGCCATTCAATTAATTTACACTTTAAACAGTCCTTCACATAAATCAATAATCCACCCCCTCGTCCTGTTCCCCTGTCTCTTCTAAACACATTGTATCCTGATATATTGATGGCAGCTGTTGGTGATGAATGAGTTAACCAACTTTCGGATATGCCTAATATATCAATGTTGGAGTCAATTAATAAGTGTTCAATTTGTTCGGTTTTGCCTACTATACTACGGATGTTAATATGGCCAAGTAGGAGTCCTTTTGGCTTAGATCTTGAGTCCCAGATGATCTTAGCATTATTAAGAGTGTGAAAAAGGTGCATTTTGCGTTGTTTCTTTATCGCCGGATTCAGAGATTTCAGTCTGGCGTTTGTCCCCAATTAATGTTGTAATAGGTGAAGATGAGATTGAGTTACACTCACGGATGGTTGGCACCAGTTCTCTCGGTGAGCCTGCCACGGTGGATTGCGGCTCGCGTGGTGGCCCATTGTCAGAGACGCGTACGAAGAATGGGCTCCGTTGAGGACAACTCCAGTCAGAGTTGGAAGGTACGTGAGTCATCAATGTCTCAAGAAGCCGCACCGTTTCACGAAGCAGCCACACATCACAGCACAGCGCAACGCCAGGGAACAATCCAGGTGGAGCTGCGAAAGCACACAGCGCACCCAACGGCCCCACAGCTGAACAGGCCGGGAGCGCAGCCGGCACCATCGCAGGTAGCAGCAGAGGCGCAGGAGTTTAGGAGTTAAATGGAGTTTCTGGCTTGAATGAATAAAAAGATAAGAGTTAAATATAGTAAAAATGTTGGGAAATATACTGTGTGTGTGTGTGTGTGTGTGTGTGTGTGTGTGTGTGTGTGCATGGGAGTGCGTGCTTACGAATGCATTTTTGGCTGTGTATGCGTTGTGTACATGTGTGGTCATATCAGAATCAGAAATACACGCTTACACATGCATATTGACTGCAAATCAAATCAAAAGTTTAAATGGGATTTGAAAGATGAATACAACCTTGAATGTTGACAAATTGTGGAATATTTCAGAATTTGAAAAGAGGTTAGTGGAGCCCCTTTAAAAATGCCTGTGCATTTCACATGGAGAGACAGAGATAATGACTGTGCAGCTATGGGTATGAATGCACACATTGGCATTTCCTCCCTCCGGGAACACTGCCCGCAATCAAGGCCTGAAACACTGACTCATCAAGGCACGTACTGTAGGGAGAGAGGATGGGTCGGAAAGACGGAGAGGATAGAACCAGAGAGCCAGAACTTGTAAAATGTTCTGTACATTCATCATTTCTTCACTCTGAGATGTTACCTTCATGAAAGCGTGTCGAAGGGGGTTCAAAGGGTTTAACGTGGTCCCTGGGGCAGATGTCGGCGTGCTTTTCCAGCTGTGGGACTGAATGTGAAGTGCTAGCTGTGGAATGACATGAGCAGCTTCGTTCACACCACTGTGGAGAGGGCGTTGGCGTGCAGAAGACTTAGTAAGCTGTGGTTATTATTCTCCTCTGGAGCACCAGCTGATGCTGATCTGCCATACAAGGCCAAAGAATGTCAAAAATGAGGGAGAGCAGGGAGTGTATGAAGCAAGCTCTCTCGCCTTCCCATCCACTTTACGTGCATGGCCGTGAGCTCGCATGGAGG